>NC_135783.1:354969321-355236821 GCF_051106095.1 Pogona vitticeps | reverse complement strand
CAAAAAGCGAATGTAGACTGAGTCCTATAAAGCTGCCTTCCATTAGTGCCCTGAGATGTTCAAATGGGTTTTAAATTTGTATATTTTTATTTAACTGTAGTTTTAGCTAATGATGATGTTTATTGTAATCTTAATACTGTCCGCCCATTGTAAGCTGTGCACCCTGATTTCCAAAGTTTGAGTGCCCTAATTCCTCTCCATGGGCTCAGCAGCCACAGACCATGGGAGGTCCAGAGTTTCGTTGGTCCTTGAACCCTTCCCTCAACCCAGAAGTAGCTCAGAATGGAGAAACCTGCATCACCACCTCAACCACTACATGGAAAATAAATAAATAAATGATAAGTAATAGGTTTTTCCTGTAGTGATATATGGAAGTGAGAGCTGGAGCATACAAAAGGCTGACAAGTGAGAGCTGGAGCATAAAAAAGGCTGACCACCAAAGAATTGATGCTTTTAAATTGTGGTGCTGGAGGAGACTCTTGAGAGTCCCCTGGACTGCAAGGAGAACAAACTTATCAATTCTAAAGGAAATCAACCCTGAGTGCTCACTGGAAGGACAGATCCTGAAGCTGAGGCTCCAATACTTTGGCCATCTGATGAGAAGAGAAGACTCCCTGGAAAAGACTCTGATGTTGGGAAAGTGTGAAGGCAAGAGGAGAAGGGGACGACAGAGGACGAGACGGTTGTCACTGAAGCGACCAACATGAATTTGACCCAACTCCGGGAAGCAGTGGAAGACAGGAGGGCCTGGCGTGCTCTGGTCCATGGGGTCACCAAGAGTCGGACACGACTAAACGACTAAACAACAACAACAATGCAAAGGAAGTCTATCTTTCCAACTAATCCCGTGGACTGGGAAGAGAGATACTCCCAGGTCAAATTGTGTCTCGCCTTCCAACTTAGTCATTTTGGGTAAGCAATTATCGTCTCCATCCCAGCCATGCACTGGAATACAACAAGTATTAATCTGAAAGCAGTATTTTGAACTCTCTGGTTTTTGAACTCTCCACGTTGCTGTAGTCACCCCCACCCCCACTTCCCATCACAGTAGTTTTGAAGCTTGTCCAAAAAGAGGACCTGGTATTTCTTCAGTATTCTCTCTGAAAGGAACCGATCATTTAAAAAGAGATTTCTATATATCAAGTTCTCAATCTTCAGCCAAAACAGCAACAAGCAGTATTTTCACAGACCGACATGGGTTTGAACGGGTTACCTCATTCATGTTTCGCATAAAATGTCACAATTCACAAAAGTGCACAAATTGCCCGAAATGAGGTGGAGAAGCACCGGATGGGTTGCTTGTTTCCTTTCTAACTGCTCATCACTTTCTCTCTGTGTGTGCATGTATGTGCATGCAGACATCCTTTCCTTGGTCTCAAAGGAAAGGGATGCAACAGGCATTTTGCTCAAATTACAAGCAGGTCCAGACGGAGGGGTGGGGGAAAGCTCTTTGTCTCATGCTCAGCTGCCAGTAAATCTCTTGCAGCATTTTAAAAACTTCTCACTGTTCTCTTCAGTTAGGTTTAGACAACCTTAACTGAAGAGAACGAAGCATTTGGGATGTTTTCTTCCCATCCGGGCTGGTGTGAGGTAATCTGATCAGATTCGAGGTTTTGGCGATCACCTACAAAGCCCTTCATGGTTTGAGATCACATCAGAGTTCTTAGTTTGTTTGCTGCTTATTTGTTTTATTTAATTCACGCTTCTTGTGTTTTTATCTCATTGAAAACCACCCGGAGTAATGAACTACAGGGGCCTCCTATTGGGGCACTTAGGGACGTATATGAATGAATGAATGAATGAATGAATGAATGAATGAATGAATGATCCTTAGCTCATAGTGCGGCCCCAAGTGAAAAGCAGGTACAGTGCTGCCTTGCATTACAACGTTAATTCTTTCCAGCAAAATCGCTGTAGAACGAAAACATCGTAATGCGAAAATAAAAAGCCCATTGAAACGCACTGAAACCCCTTCAATGCGTTCCAATGGGCTGGAAACTCACCGTCCAGCAAAGATCCTCCATAGGGCGGCTATTTTCGGTGCCTGTGCAGCGAGGAATCCGTCCCAGAAAACAGCGGGGAGCCATTTTATTTACCTGGTGGCCATTTGGAAACTGCCGATCAGCTGTTCTAAAATCGTCGTTTTGCGAAGAATCAGTTCCCGAAGCAGGGAACCGATCATTGCAAAGCGAAAAGCCCCTATTCAGACCATCGTTTTGCGATCACATTTTTTTACCTTCTTTTGAGCCAGACCGGTCAGCACTGGGGCCTGTGTTGGGGGTGTACTTTGTGTCTCGGAGGACTATGTTCTGTCTTGTCCAGTCGAAATTATCCTTCTGATCTTGGGAGAATAAGCAAATGTTGTTGTCTTCAAAGCCACAGTGGAATTCTCCTGCCAACAGATTGAAGCCACATTCACATGAATAATGATTTCGCACACAAACCTGGAATAAAACAAACAAACATCTGTGGCTTCTCTTCTCCCCCAGCATGCGCTCAGAACAAATCGGTTGCCCATCACGACTCCTTGCCTTGGGTCAGACTCTAGAGGTTGCACAACCAACCCAAGTCAAATCAGGTCGATTCAGAACAAATAAGAGCAATTCCACACTGGATGGTTCTGGAATGGGCCTGAAATGTCTTTGGTCCGGAGCAAAGCGACCCAGTTCACAAAGATGAACACAGAATTGCAGTAAAAGAAAACCAGCCAGCAGGTCTTCGAAATCTGGTAAACCCTCACCGGCAGCGGAAGGAGAAATGCAACGAGGCTTGGTCTGCTGACATTTTTTTTTCCAGCCTGCAACAAGAGCCTCACAAGGTAGAGGTCTGCAGGTTTGTGTTTCAGGACTAGGAGTCCCAAAATCCCCCAGGCAGCTAGGGGATTCTGGAAGCTGTCGTCTGAACCCACACGTCGGCACACCTCTGCTCAGAATAGGGGGGCATCAGAGGGCAAAGGGGCCCAATCCCCTTTTATAAAAGTCGAATCAATCAATCAATCAAACATGTCTTTTGCCTGGTTCTCTGTTATCAGCAGAAACATGGCCACGGAAGTCCTTTCCCGCAGTGACTCTGATCTCTTTTCCTTTCCCCGCCTATCAATATCCACGCTTCAATCCACCTGCCTGGGTCCTGTCCCAAGGCAGGTTTTCTTTCTAGTAGTTCTTCATTTATTTGTTTTATTTTTAGTGCCACATTTCCTATAGCGCAGGGGGGTCCCGAGGCAGCTCACAAATCGATGTGACAGCCACGCGGATGAAAATACAATCTGCTGCACCATTGGAAAAAAAAACTATTAAACAGTGTAGTAAAAGTAAAAAGACTAATCATTTCCAAACATTTTTAAACCCCTTTAGAAACACCCCCCTAAAAACAACAGTTTCCAGCATTTGGTCCTCCTTTTGTCCCACTGAATAGCTAAAATCCTGCCTAAAAGGGAATGTCTCGGGCAGTTCAGTTCCCAAAGCAAGGCATCCCAGCCCCTCGGAGAGCGGTCACCAAGAAGAACCTCCTTCGGGTTCCCAGCGAATGCGCTCGTGAAGACGGCGAACTGCGAGAAGGAGCTTCCGTGAAGGACTTCAGCCTTTGGCGCCATTGCCGGTCACCTCAGAGGGTTAGTGGCCATTTGTAGACCACCAGAAAACCAGTGGTTTGTGACGGTTTGTGGTTAGCCACGTACCACGGACTGCCTCCAAACCCCTGGAAAAAACGAACTGGCTTGCATTCATTTTTCGAGTTTGTGCCTGGGAGGAAGGGAACCCACCCCCTTCGCGCCACCCCTGTCGCTTTGCTACCCAGTCCTGCTTCCTCCTTTTCCTTCTGCGCCACCACCCTCTTCAGAGCTGATGGCCTGGCTTCCACGTTCCAGGAGCCGAGTTCACTTTTCTCCGTGCATTCACACGCCTACGTTAAGTCTCCGAAGAGGGCGAGGGGACATGAGGAAGAGGAGGAGGAGGAAGGCCAGGTAGGGAGGAGACATGGGGGTGGCGGGAAGGGAGCGGGAAGGAGTCCCGTTTTGCCAAAGCAAAAACGAAGGGCCAAGAGGAAGAAAATTCAGCATTTTTGTTTCATTTCGGCAGAACCGAACCACAAACCAGTCCGATTCGTGGTTTTTCCGGTTCGTCGTTCAGTTTCTTGCCCATCTCCAATAATTTTATGAGAGAGCAGTATTTCTCTTCATCCCCCCCATCCCAGTTTTGGCCCTGCTTCTGATACGTCCTACGAAAAGAAGAAACGACGTATTTCGAATACTTACGTAAGTGAGGATTCATCGGGGCTACAAAAGGAAGGCAGAAGAGAATGCAGAATTACTTAACAGTTCTGTACAGTGTGATGGATATGTGTGAGGGGGTTTGCCACCTGTGCCCTGGGCGGGCCGTCCGCCCTTCCCCTGCAGCTCGGGGGGGGGGGAGCCGTGCCGAAACCTTGGCTCTCGGGCCCCTGGCAGCCACGGAGGAAGGGAGGGCAGGCATCGGCGGACAGGAGGCACCTGCAGACGATGGAGGAGGCATTGGGTGGCATAGAGAAAGGAGAAGGAATGGCCAGGTGGTAGGGCAAGGGGATCTCAACAGCCCAGCCCCGATGCTCTTACTGGGTCCTCGGTTACGCACTGTCAAGTTGCACTGGACTTAAGGTAAAGGTTTCCCCTTGACATTGAGTCCAGTCGTGTCCGACTCTAGGGGGCCGTAGAGCCAGCGTTTGTCCAGAGACAGTTTCTGTGGTCACGGAATGCTGTGACCTTCCCACCAAGGTGGTCCCTATTTGTCGACTCACAATTTTTGCATGCTTTCAAACGGCTAGGTTGGCAGGAGCTGGGACAAGCGACGGGAGCTCACTCCGTCACCTGGATTCGATCTTGTGACAGCCGGTCTTCTGACCTTGCAGCACAGAGGTTTCTGTGGTTTAACCTGCAGCACCACCACGTCCCATGCACTGGACTTAAACAGCGACCCAAATGCAGATTTTAAAGTGGGGGAGACATTTAAGGTTTTACAAGGTCAACCCTTCTCCTGTGAGTTTTCAAGGCTGAGCAGTATTTTGAACCCGGAGCTCCTGACTACTGGCCCAGATATCTGTCCACTGCATCACACTGGGTTCTGTTTGTTGAAGAACTCCTGATCAATTTAAAATGTTCTGTACTTGAAAATCTTCTGCACAGTATTCTTCATTCCCCCCCGACTGTCTTTGTGGATAGAAGCGATCACATTTCCATTCAACCCACGAGCCTCACACTTAAGTCCAAATTTAACTTACCTACAGCTGTTTTGAAAGAACTCTTTGATTTGACTGCCTTTGCTGTTTTGAACGCTCCTTTATCTAAGGAGAATAATCAGTGTTTCGCTTCCTGGGTAATTTTCCATGAGAAAAATGGAGTCAGTTGTTCAAGATCGGCTTCCCTGTGTTTGCTAACACAATTACTTTGTGATTGCTGAGAAATTTTCTTTCTTTCTTTCTTTCTTTCTTTCTTTCTTTCTTTCTTTCTTTCTTTCTTTCTTTCTTTCTTTCTTCCTTCCTTCCTTCCTTCCTTCCTTCCTTCCTTCCTTCCTTCCTTTTTTCTTTTCTTCCTTCCTTCCTTCCTTCCTTCCTTCCTTCCTTCCTTCCTTCCTTCCTTCCTTCCTTCCTTCCTTCCTTCCTCTCACTCTCCCTCCTTCCCTTTTTCTTTTCCTCCCTCCCTGCCTCCCTCCCTCCCTTCCTTTTCTTTTTCTTCCTTCCCTCCCTCCTCTATCCTTCTTTGCCTGCCTCTTTGTTCCTTTTCCTTCCTTCCTTCTTCCTTCCTTCCTCTCTCTCTCTCTCTCCCTCCCTCCCTCCCTTTCTTTCTTTCTTTCTTTCTTTCTTTCTTTCTTTCTTTCTTTCTTTCTTTCTTTCTTTCTTTCTTTCTTTCTTTCTTTCTTTTTTCAACTTTCTTCTGTCTCCAAAGGAACTGAAATTGTAGAGAACCGCATCAAGCGAGTCTTGCTTGGTCACCAAACTTTTATAGAGATGCTACCGAGTAGACATGGTCTAGAGGGGTGGGGTAAAAATCAAATAAATAAATAAATAATAAATACTTAATGGTCAACCATGAATGCTATGATATTCCTACAGAAAACTGGCCAGAGGGGGACCTCACACGTGTGCCCGAGCACCTACGGACTGTTGGAACTACGAAGGAGCAGAAATGAATGAAGTATTCTGTAAAACAACAGATTCCCCAAAAGCTTGCCTGGATCTACACCCTCAGCAGAGGCAAATGGGTGGGGCTTGGAAGAGAGGCACCATCACCTCCCAGGGAGGTGCGCAGCAAAAATGGGGGAGAGCACCAGCTTGCAGGGATCCTTTGGATCACCCTTGCTGAAAAGATTGAAGAAGCAAAAGGTGGTGAGGAAGTAAGTCACATCAGCCATGATGGGAAAGTGATGAGCGGATGCAAGAACTGAACCTCCAGTTGAGGTTGGCGGGATCCAGGAAATGTCTGTCAGGAGATCGTCCTCTCCCCACATAGTGGCTTCAGGCCCCAGTGAGGGAAAGCCATCGGGGGGGGGGGGAGAAGAGGGAGCCCGCTCCAAAGTGTGCCAAAGCCAGGAAGATTGAGGCTACTCAAGTCCCCTGGGATAAAGGAGGGAAGAAAAAACCCCATATCTGCTGGAGTCAGTCAAGAGAAAAAGAATTAGTCTGTTGGAAGCAGGGAGTCGGCGGTGACCTGTTGCTGCAAGCAGTCATGTTTGTTCTCAGTTTGCTTTTACCTGTCCAGAAGTGTAAGTAAATGAAATGGTTTTGTTTATTTATTTTTATCCTAAGAATGTCTCACACTGAATTATTGAGACTGTAGGTGCTAGTTGGTGAAAAAAAGGGGGGAGGGTTTGACTAATCTGGGGAAATGGAAGCTAATTCTGCTCTGGGGAACCCTGTACTTCCGCTGCACCGCTAGAAGAATTTAACCAAAATCCAAAACACTGCCACCGATTCTCCAGGACCACTGAAGTGTTAGCAAAGCGAGGCAGCGCTGTAGCAAAGACAGACTCGGCAAGCAGAAGACTCGGCTAGCAGAAGACTCGGCTAGCAGTCTGGATCACTAGGACCAGTCAAGAAATAATGGAAGTTTGGGGTCCAGGGAGGGGAACCTTGGGCCCTGGTATATTGCGGCCAGGTGCTCTGGCCATGAGCTGCTGAAGGTTCGAAGATGGAGAGCCCACCCTGGGAGGTGATGATGCAAGGACTGCCCATCCATGTTGATCATCCTGGACTGGAGCGTCTAAGAAGGAGACACGGCCGGTGGCTCTACTTCCTCTGCCACTTTCTGGAGGTCTTGGACTGGAGCTCCTGTCCCCTCTGACATTTGGCCACAGGGCTGGCGATGAAGAGGAGACCGGTACTCTGAAACGCCTGGAGGAAGGACCAGGTGGTCCACCCCCCAGCAGTAAAGCTCTCCCAACCTATTTGGCTGGACCAAGGGTCCTTCTCAGGCCGAGGTCCGGCTGCCCTTCAGAGGACACTGATGCCCGTCCTGGTCACAGGGAGCTGGCTGGCCGTCATCATGATTAAAAGTAACTTTTCCTTCCCAGCTTTCAGGTCTGTGGAAGTACCGGCAAATGCACCACGTTGTCCTCTAGCAGCCCCTGGGCTGGCATCGCCTTCGTATCACAGTGTTTTCAGCTGAGCTTCAGCCTGAAGGATCCACCAGAGGAAAAATAACGAGCAAGAGTTCCTCTATGCGGAGATGGGGCGCCAGAGTGAAAGAAAACGGCAATGCTCTGATTAAGCTTAGCAAGAGACACTCAAAGGCCTGTCTGCACAGACATCTTGACAACGAGCAGGAGGCTTAATTAACGAGAGTGTCTGCCAACATATGTCTTGTGTCTAGGCTGCTGTATGAGCCATGGCGGTGTAGTACAGGGCTGGGATTCAGGTGATCCGGGTTCAAATCCTTGCTCAGGCACAGAAACGCACTCCAGCTGGAACTGGTAGCAAACCACTCCTTAAAGATCTCTCCTCCCTTAGAAACCTTGATAGGGTCACCATAAATGTGATGCAGCTTGATGGCAAAGAACATATAGGCTTGTTCTTTTAGGTTTTTCAGGTTGTTTGGTCCTGTTCTGGAAGTTTTTCTTCCTAACATTTTGCTAATCTCTGTGGCCGGTGTCTTCAGAGGACAGAAGTCCTAACTTGGTCCGTGTTCTGGTGTAGTGTGTGGGATAGCTGAGTATTTGTAGCCATAGGATCAGCTTTTTGTCCTTTTCAGGTGGTTGGGTGATTATGGTGATCAGGATGAGTCGAACTCTACCAAGCCAGTAGGAGGGGTGATCACTGCACACAAAAGACTAGCTATTGATACTCATCAATCACAGTGACAGATCATCTCCCCCCTTATCACAACAATACACCCACAACAAAAAACATTCTGATCACCATAATCACCCAATCTCCTGAAAAAGACAAAAAGCTGATCTCACAGCTACAAATACTCAACTATCCCACACACTACACCAGAACACAGACCGAATTAGAACTCCTGTCCTCTGAAGATGCCAGTCACAGAGACGGGCAAAACATTAGGAAGAAAAACCTCCAGAACACGGCCAAACAGCCCGAAAAACCCACAACAACCATTGGATCCCAGCCGAGAAAGCTTTCATGAAAACATACAAGCTGTTATGATTTGTCTTTGGCAAGACAACAGAGCAATCTCTTTGGAAAGTGCTACAGAAGAAACGTGGAACTCCAAGATGATGATCCATGAGCCACTTGAGGGCCGCCATCCCTATGTGTCTACTCAGACGTAACCTGCCTTTCTTCCCCTCCCGCTTCTTTCAGAAGGGGTCTTTCATAGGACTGAACCCAACAGCACTCATTTGTTTCCAGCCCACTTGCTCAGCTCTTGCAAACCGAAGTCTGTGGCTTCCTTTTTGGAAACCCATCCACCTCATTCTTATTCAAGGAGACTTTCTACACACACACACACACATACACACACACCCTCAGACGCCTCATCTCCTTACCGCTGTATTTGATGACGCGGATGGTTGAATCCCCGTCACCGAATATGGTGACCGGCGTCAGGCGGACCTCATATGCCTCTGGCTTGATCAGTTCTGTCAAGTTGTAGGTGATTAATTCTCCCTTCTGGATCTTCCCGTTCACCGCGATTTCCTGCTCCCACCAGCGCTGCTGTCCAGCCTAGAAGTGGAAAGAGGGGGACTGAGGTTGTAACACAAGGTAAACCATGGTGCAAATCTGGAAGAAACACACCGACCCCACCCACCCCCGGGAGCAAGGGAGGGATGGCTGCTCCTTGTGGATCTCAGCAGGACGCACCTGAGCAACGAGAAGAGGAGGCACAAGATTGCCCTCGCATCATTTACTCAAGCCCATCAGCAGCATAAAGTCAACCAATCAACTCAAATAACAGGAGCGCTCAAGAGGTCTCCCTTCAGGACCTCCACGACGTTTCGGTCCTCTTCCGGTTTCCAAAATGAGAAGACCTCAGAAGGCCACCCTTAGCTTTGCAAAAAAAAGGGGGGGGAGGGCATAAAACAGGGCTGGGAAGTGGAGACCCAGCTGGATGCCTCTGAGGCCTCTGGTGACCTGGAGGGTCATTCTTAGACACTTTCGTTTTTTAACTGGAGTATTGAGTAGTACACAGAGGGCTCAGAGTTCACACCCCACATGCATTTAGCAAACCAAATGCAGCCCAGCAGCTACACTTTGCCAACACTTGGGCTAAACAGAGGCACAATTGAACCCATTTATTTACAAGCTGGACATGAAATTCTATTTCAAATACTGAAATACTGGACAACACCAGCAATCATTACATCAGACTGCACAGGGAAGCTATTGAAATCCACAAGCACCAGCAGAACTTCAACAAAAAAAGAGGAAAGTTTGAAACTCAACAAAATTTGAGCAGCGTGCAAAAGGTCAACGAACTCTACCCAGCCACAAGGACCGGGGATCACTGCACCCATCAATCACAGTGACAGATAATCTCTCCTCCTTATCACAATAATGCATCCACAACAAGACACACTAATCACCCATCTCCTGAAAAGGACAAAAGCCTATCTCAGAGCCATAAATACTCCACTCCCAAGCCAACTACACCAGAGCACAGAGTGCTGTCCTCTGAAGATGCCGGCCACAGAGACTGGCGAAACGTTAGGAAGAACAACCTTCAGAACACGGCCAAAGAGCCCGAAAAACCCACAACAACTATTATTTGTTTGTTTGTTTTATTAATATGCTTTCTTTCTCCCAGGAAGGGGACCCTAAAGGTGGCTCATACTATTAAAAGGTATAGGATTGAAAACAAAAGTTAAACATTAAAAAAAACACAATAAAATGAGAAGCTAATTAAAAAAATACAGTTGAATAATTAAGAGCAAGTAAACACTGAAAACTATCTTTAAGAAGGCATTGGGGGGGGGGAGGTTTCAGTTGTGATGGTTAAAAGACTGCCTGAAGAGAGAGGTCTCCAGCTGTGGGTAGAAGGATACAAGGGAGGGGGGTCAGCCTCCCATCTCCTGGGGGGGGGGCTGCCACCGAGAAGGCCTGGTCTCTCGTGTCCCCATCAATTGTGTCTGCAATGGCTGTGGGGCCAAGAGAAGGGGCTCCTCGGAGGATCTTAAATGCCAAGAAGGCTCATATGGGGAGATGTGGTCCTTCAGATAGCCTGGACCACCGCATTACAGGCCTTTCTAGGTCACAACAAGCACTTTTGAATCGGGCAGGGAGCCCCACTGGGTCCCTCCCAGGGGATTCGGAACGGTGGGGCTGAAACTCAATTAAAAGATGAACTTTAAATAAAATACACAAGTCCCTGCCAGAGCCTATTAGGAGCCACAGCCTCCTGGGAACAACGTTAATGAGAGCGGCACAAAAATAAATTCTCCAACACCATTTTCGTTCCCTTTCCAGTTTTATTAATTAAAGCGGATGGTCCCTTCCTCCCACACGCCTGCCCCCACACACGGTGCCTGCCATTTTCCTAAAGAAAAGAAAAGGGGTCAACGATCCGCTTTAGGGCTGAGTCTTCCCCGGTGACTGGATTTCCCCCCAACCTGCAATATTCTTCCCGCCGCTTGTCTCATGGAGGAGGCGAGAAAGCTTGATTCGGTCTACCGACATTTGTTTTAGCGCTGCTAGAAAGGAAGGAGGGGCAAAACACCCCACGTTTATAGTTCTTCTCACGGGTACCCGTCTGAAGCAGTAATGGGCGGTAATGAAAAGTTCTTTTTGACTTATCAGCTGTGGCATGAACAGTGGCATAATTCCTTGTTGCAACTGCCCAGAACAGAAGAACTGGACATATTTATGAAAAGCCAGCCAGCAAGGAAACAAAAAACCCCACTGAGTATGCCTTTTCCCCATGAATTTTAGTTTGCAACCCCACTCTGGTCCGGAAGTCCCTAAGGACACCAGTCCATGCACTTGTAATCTTGAGGATAGACTGTTGCAACTCTCTCTACGTGGAGCAGCCCTTGACGGCAGTTCAGACGCTGCAGCAAGAGGAAAATGTAGCTGCCGGGCACATCACAATCTGACCATAGACCACCCGTCCCGGCACATCTGCAAGGGCTGCCTGTCTGTTTCCGGGCCACGTTCAAGGTGCTTCTGCAAACCTTGAAAGCCCTCAACGGTTTAGGACCTTGTTCGTACCGGTCTGAGCGCAGCTCCCTCGAAACGTCTGCCTGTCCTGCTCGCACCTCATCGACAGGTGGCGACCCCGAGGGAGGCCCGGACATTGGCCCCCCCGAAACCAGGCCTTCTCTGTGGCGGCCCCACGGCTCTGGAATTCCCTCCCCTCTCAGGTGCAATGAGCCACGTCCCTCCTTGATCTTAGGAGACAGATTAAATCCTGCCTGTTTTCACCCGACTTTTATGGCCTCATAACATGGCGTCAAGTAAATGTTTTTGTCTTTTTTCTAGTAGGCCTCTGAAATTGCTGTTGTCTGCTGCCCTGGATCACCATATTTTGTATTTACTATGCATAATTTTTTTTTCTTAGAGTCGTTAAGTATTAGAGATTCTAAATTTAGAGGTTTTTTTTTTCCTGTTATGTTACTTGTTCACCATCCAGAACAGTGGCCTGTTAAAAAAACAAAAAAACCAAATGTGGTCCATAGGCTGCATGCACATCCAAAGGGCCGCTTAGCACCCTCCCACACACACACACACACACTTGCATACCACTGCACCACCACATTTTAAGGTGTGTGTGTGTGTGGGGGGGCTCAGAATGACCTCTTGGGGCCTTTAGCAGCATGGACACACTTTTACCATCTTCTGAAGGCCACATCATTCCTTGATGTTCCCATGTCACCACTTTTACATTTTTAATTAAATTAAATTAAATTAATTAATTGCCACTAGTATAGTTGTTTCAGCTACGAATCCATTTTTCACTTAACAAAAAACCCACCGTAGCCACCTTGACCGTAAGCAATGCATTCTTTTAAATAAAAGTTAATAAAAAAATCAGATTGAATCCAACATTGATCACTTGGGGGCCATACCCGTCCCTTTAACCCTCACCCTCTTGGACGTGCAACCTTCGGCGTGCTGGAAACGCTGAGAGAGCGCGCCTCTGCCCCTTCCCGTTTTGGTCCCAGGAATACCAGAAGAAGCCAAAACACGCGGTAGAGCTTGTAAACTCGATCAACAAGTATAAAAGGCTCCTTCCGAACAAACTGCCAGGTGGACATTTCCAGTGACATAAAGTGACTCAGAAGGGACTTGATTACTTAACAAGAGATAATATTCTTCGCAGCTGTCATGCAGAGATCAAACGGCAATGTTTATTTTTAAAGCTCGAACAAGATCGTAAAAAGCAAAGTGTGCTGAATATATAGCGCCACCCTCTAGAACTTAAAGCACTCTCTGGGCACTTTGAGATTTAATGATACAGGATGAAGGCTAAACATGACTCTCCCCCCAATCGAGCTGGGTACTCATTTTGCCAGCCTTGGAAGGATAGAAATGTGGAGTGAACCTTCGTCTGCCTATGTCAGCCCGCCGGGATTGAACGAATGGCGGTCGCGAGCAGAGTCTTCACTGCAGTACTGCAGTTTAACCGCAGCACCACACAGGAGGAAGTCAGACTCCAATCAGGGTTTGCCTAAGGTTTGTTTAATTTGTCACAGCTAGTCTTGATTGTAGCTCACCTTAAGGTGCTGTGGCACGTCTTGGTTGCACACTCGTGTGGAGCTATACAAATAGGAGGTGCCCCCTAGCCCCTGAGCAATTAGCCACCGCAAGTTGTGCAAACGCCACTAGGATCCTGGCCCCGCATCTCATTCTTCCTGCATTTCTCCAAAGGACCTCGGCCTTCTTGATACAGCCCCTCGTATCTACAGGGCTTCCCCCCCCCCTTTTCATTCCTGTATGGTAATTTGTACAAATGTTCGGAAATGTTTCTCCCTCCACGTCTATATTTTTCAATTCATTTTCCCGCCGAGGAAATGAAGTTTGTGTAGTTTCTTGTGTTTTGTGCATCCTTGTTTCTTGGAAACTTACATTGCTGTGTTGTGCTTTGATGGTCGGAGGCAAACTTTACTTGGAGTATTTGTTGTTGAGGATCTAAACGGCAATGGGAGCGTTGTTCCTTCTTTCATGATACTAAATGCCTGGTTTGGCTTCAGCTCCTGTAAGAAGACACTTGTCTATTTTACTTGTCCGCTGCCTTCATTGAAACGGCGGCTTCCTATTTTTGACCCACTGCAGAGAAACAGAAGGGAACTTTTTAATCTACAGCAACCGTGCTGGAGAGCTGAAGCTTTTCTTGGCTTGAAAAGTTTGGAAAGATCCACACAAACCGTTGTTGTTGTTGTTGTTGTTGTTGTTGTTGTTGTTGTTGCCATCGTCGTCGTCGTCACCCTCGTCATCATCGTTGTCGTCATTCTGTGCTGTCAAGTTGCCTCTCGCTCGTGGTGGCCCTATGAAGGAGGGAACCCCAGCATGTTCTGTCTTCCACTGCGTGGCTCAGCTCTTGCCGACTCAACCCCGTGGCTTCCTTTTTAGGGAGTCAATCCACCTTGTATCGGGCCTTCCTCTTTTCCTGCTGCCTTCAACTTTTCCCAACACAACTGTCTTTCCCAGAAGATTCCGCCTTCTCGGGATGGGCCCAAAGTATGACAGCCTTAGTTTCAACATTTTTGCTTCTACAGATCGTTCAGGCTTGATTTGATCTAGGACCCCCCTCGTTGGTTTTTGTGGCACCTAAGGGTATCCTACTGAATATGTTTCACTTCCTAAGTGTCTGGGTAAGTAAGCAACACACTCTCCTTCATTGGAGCTGTTTATATCGAAGTGGGCTGGCCATCTGGCAGGAATGCTCTAGCTGGGGATTCCTGCGTTCAGATGGGGTTGGACTAGATGACCGTCGGGGTCCCTTACAACTCTTATCAGTCTGATTCAATAGCTGGCATCCAGCTTGACTCTTTTTCCCTCTCTCAATCTGTCCATGTGTGTGTGTGAACGGTCCATTCTGCACCCCAATATATTCTCCATCCCTCCAGTAGGTGGCAAGCAGGATACTGGGTATATTAGAATCATAGAATCAAGGAGCTGGAAGGGGGTCTTTAAAACCATCGAGTCCAATCCCCTTCTCAGTGCAGGAATCCAATTCAAAGCAGATCTGACAGAGGGTTGTCTAAGTTTCTCTTGAAGGCCTCCAGCATTGGAGCGCTCAGCAGCACCTCTAAAAGTCATTGGGTTCCATTGTTGTACTGCTCTAACAGTTAGGACCTTTTCCCTGATATTCAGCCTAATCTGGCTTCCTGTCACTTGAACCCATTCTTACATGTAATATATATTAGGACAAATCCCCACTAACTCGCCAAAGAGTAAATTGCCCTTGTTTATAACAGAAGCTTCTGTAATTGAGCCTCGTGGCGCAGTGGTTAAAACGCTGTACTGCAGCCAAAACTGTGCTCACGACCTGGGGTTCAGTCCCAGGGAGCCAGCTCAAGGTTGACTCAGCCTTCTATCCTTCCGAGGTCGGTAAAATGAGTACCCAGCTTGCTGGGGGGGGGGGCAATGTGTAGCATGTATAATTAAATTGTAAGCCGCCCGGAGAGTGCTTGTAGCGCTATGGGGCGGTATATACATCCAATAAACAAACAAACAAACAAACAAACAAACAAACAAACAAACAAATAATTGCAGCTCAAGAGATCATCAAGGCAAACAGAATTCCGGACAATGATTTCTGCAGAAACTAGTCAATGCATTTAGATGAACCAACACTGCCCCTTTTATTCTTCTCACACACTAGGCCTGATCCTGCAGTTCCTTATAGCTACTGCTCTTCTGCCTTGCTGACCTGTGGTCCTTGTTATTAGCCAGTGGCTTGTTTCTGCGTGATGCGTGGTTCCGATGCAAATTTCAGGGAAGGAGAAGGGAGCCCCTGAGAGATTGCAGGATTCTGGAAAGCTCTGTCTGAAGTCTATCCAGTGCATAACTACTGTTGCACCACAATGGCACCTAATACACTCCCCGTGTGCTTACTGAACCAAAAATATTGCACCATTATCCACACAGAGGCTATAGTTCCAGCTGCATGAAAATATTGGTAGTCCTTCATCATGCTGGATTAAAAAATCTCCCCCTCCCGATCAGATACCAATTATACGTGTTTAGAGAAAACACCAACCAACTTGAAATAGAAAAACAAGGCAGATCTAAAGGGGAGGACGGACACATTTCCAGCCTGCCTGTATCTAAAAGCCTTGACGGTTATTATAGCAAATAGGGGATAAGTGCCCTCTGCTATTTTAAAGCAGGACCCTTTGCTGAAAAACTACCCTGCTGAGCCAGGAGCTTCAAAAGGAGCATGGCGTTCATCACAAGGGGATCTTGATGATTTATACCCTGGCTGTGCCCGGGAGGACCCTTAACAGGTTATAGGCTCACCTGGCAGCGCTGTTGGGAGGCGCAAGAGACGAAATTCCTCTGAGCAGGAATCTTTGCAATATATTATCCCCGTCAAATTCCAACTGCAGGTCATTTATGCCCGGGCAAGAGGCATCAAGGAAAGGGGCTGTGGCAAATTGCAGCGAATGAATGAGATGCCAGTTGAGCCACACGGCCGGCCCGTTTGCAATCAACCGCTTCCGTTTCCATGCTTTCTCTGACGTGTGCCGGAAATCCCAATGGGATTCGGGCCGGTGTGTCAGAATTTGGGTTTGTGAGTGTCACAATGGCAGTGTTACACAGATCGCCATCCAAAGGGCGATGGGAATCCACAACTTTGGACAGTGGGGTGTTCCATTTTTAAACCCCTGGACCCTGTAATCACACACACACACACACACACACACACACACACACACACACACACACACACACACACACACACACACACACACACACACACACACACACACACACACACACACACACACACACACACACACACACACTCCATCTGGGGACAAACAAAGCAGTGCAGGGAAGTGCTTGGTCATCTTTTAAAAGTAAATCATGCTCCCTATATACCACCCTGTAGTGCATTCTCTGGGTGGTTTGCAATTTAATTATGCAGGCTACATATTACCCCCCTCCCTCGCAGTGAGCTGGGTACTCGATTTACCAACCTTGGAAGGCTGGAAGGCTGAATGAACCTTGAGCCAGCTAACTGGGATAGAACCCAGGTTGTGAGCAGAGTTTTGGCTGCAATACTGCGGTTGAGCCCCTGTGCCATGAGGCTCCTTAAAAGAGATCTATGGTTCTTAAAAACATTAAATACATTTGCATTTATAAGTCCTGGACTCTTCCAAGAGGGACTGAAAAACTTGTGTGTGTGTGTGTCCAGTACTGGTGAGTAGTAGAGGTCCGATGGCGGGTGGAAGCACGCCAAGCCGCAGCATCCCTATGGACAGAAATCTAGGCGGAAAGTGAGATTGGAAGGGAGCGTCCAGGAAGTCTTGTTTTACTTCATAGGGAAGATGGCCTCGGGAGAGACACGGCCCCACAGATGCACCTCTTTGCAAGGTGTAGGTCCCTGTGGTGACCTATACCTGTTAGAACGAAGATGTTGTTTACCCACGCACAGAGAGACAACCAGGAAAGGGTCAACCCGTTGACTCGTACGGCTTGGCGGTCCACAACCTGTCGTGCCCCATTCCCAAGCTGATGTCCCCCTTTGTCCAATGGTCGGTCGGAGGCTGCTGAGGAAGGATCCTCTCTGTGCGCCACCGTTTTGCTTCCCTCGCTGAGGGAAGGATCTCAAGCGATACAGACCCTGAGGATGAATCTGCCTTTACAAGCAACAGTCTGGAAAAACAGATTTCACCCATTGTAGTGGCTGGAGGAGAAAAAGGGATGTGGCCGGATGCCTCTCCATTCCCATCTCCCAAGGAGTCCACGAATTAGGCCCCTTACATCCCCCGCCATCCACCAAAACCAGTTCCAACCCACCATATTTGGGGCACAAGTCTTCCTTCATGGTTACAACCACCACTAGAGCTATGCCTGCACTGTGGCATTTCTTTATTTAGTTAGTCACAATCGAATTGGCCTCCTCATGCTGTCCCATGTCCTCTATTCAGAGCATGTGACCATTGTTTCTCAAGACTGAAGGATGCCTAATCTAAATCTAGTTAGTTAGTTAGTTAGTTAGTTAGTTAGTTAGTTAGTTAGTTAGTTAGTTAGTTAGTTAGTTAGTTAGTTAGTTAGTTAGTTAGTTAGTTAGTTCTAATGTTTATAAACTGCCCTATTAGTGCACGGACCTATTCTGGGTAGTGTACATGAGAGAAAAATCAAACCAAAAGGCATAATGACATAATCAGACCTAATAAAACCCAAACCACCAGAGGCTGAAACAGACAATGCGTTCAGCCCAGACGGCGCGGTGGGAGCGAGCAGCAAGAGAGAGGGCTGGGCAAGTTCGAGAAGGGTTACAGCCACCAAAGGTTTCTCGGAAGAGATGGGTCTTCGGCAGCCTCTTCCCATTCAGGAAGGAGGGGGCCGGGCATAAGCTCCATGGGGAGGCAATGCCAACGTCAAAGACTTCCTGGCCTCGTTTGGCACGGCTAATCGAAGCAGTGGTGATGTATGGAAGTGAGAGCTGGACCATCAAGAAGGCTGGCCGCCCAAGAATTGATGCTTTTGAACTGTGGTGCTGGAGGAGACTCTTGAGAGTCCCCTGGACTGCAAGGAGAACAAACCTATCAATTCTGAAGGAGATAAACCCTGAGTTCTCCCTGGAAGGACAGATCCTGAAGCTGAGGCTCCAACCTTTTGGCCATCTCATGAGAAGAGAAGACTCCTCAACAACAACAAATGGAAGGACTGTGGCCTGTGAGGATCTGGTGGCGGTGTGGGCAGCTGACCTTGGCGAGAAGCATTCTGACAAGGGACAGGGGGCCCATATGGGGCAGGACTTTATAGGTAAGCATCAGGACCTGGAATGACTGTACGAACTACGGTTGCGAGGTATTGAGACGCACGCGTCAGGGAGAGGGGGCCATTCGTCCGGGGGTCCTTCTGGGCTCCCTCTGGATGGCCCTCCTCCTTTTCCCGTGACACCCCCAAAGTTTTTTCACCATACCCTGGGAGGCCCTGATTTTGGTTCCTTCCGGGCCCTTCACACCTTCCAAACATCTCCGCTCAGCTCCCCACAGTCCACCTGCATCCCCTTCCCCTAGTTCTTGATCTGATTCTGCCGCTCCTTTCCTAGCCCCATATTTCCCGGGTGCATCAAATGTACACCTGTGAGTTGACGTGTCCACAACTCAGAGCGGCAGCCCAATGATTGCCTCCTTTTTCCTCCTTTTCCATGAAAACAGGATCGGATCTCAGGAAGGAGAGGTTCTGGGGCTCGGGTCAGAGCAAACATCACATCCAACAGCCGAGAGGCTCTGGGGGCGGAAAGGATATTTCCTGGACAGGAATGCCAGTTTCGTACCCTGACCTTTCCTTTCCGCCATTTCTGAAGCAAGCGCGTCAGGACTTGTCAAGGGCTTTCAAAGGCGCTTCTGGGCTCCGCTCGATGTGCCGGGCTTAACCTTTAAAGGTTTCCAAGGTGCACGCGAAAGAGCCGCTTCACACCGACATCTCAACACCTGCCTTGGGCTCCTCTTTCTCCCCTGAGTGTCCTTCAGGAGCAGTAGGTGGGGCAAGTATAAAGCTAGTTATTGCACGGAGGTATTTTAAAAACCAAAGGCGCAAAGATAGGACGGAGGAGACCTGGCGAGGCAGCTGAGCGTGTAAAAACAACCAACTAGCTCCTACAGAGTTTTGAATTTCTGGTTAAATCCCACTAGCTGTGGAGCAGAAGCGCAGGTGCTTACAGAGTAGATTCAGCTTCCAGTTTTCCCATATTAGTCCAGCCCTTTTTCTCATCAACTGGCACTTACAGTCTCAATACACCCCTCTTAGGAAAAAGGAAAAAAAAATGTTTCATTGGCGTACAGTTCTGAACAGATCAAGCAGCAAACTCATAAAACACGACGGTCTGCAGCAACGAGCCTCAACAGACTCACTGCTTCCAACAAACTACTAACTGCCGGTACAGAAAGGGGGGGGGGGTAAAAGGCTCTTAGCAGGGAGGCGGGGCTCTCTTTGAATTCAGAGGCAAGGAAGGAACAATTGGTTAGTGCTGGATAGATTGACAGTCATCCCAGCCCTGAAAGGTCCCTCCCAATCACGCCTACTAGAGCCAGCAGCATGCAACGTTCCAAAAACTCCAGCAGTTGCCTTCCTATATTACAAGTTAAACATGTCCCAGCCATGACATGCAGCTGCTGGGTAGAGACACAGCATCTGGGCTGTGGAAAGAAATGTCCCCTCTTCTCTTCTTTTTCTGAGTCAGACCACATCTGGAAACCTCTGTCCAGTGGGGAGGTCTGAAAACCGGATCCTGAGAAATGGTAAAAACGAAGAGAAGAACGAAGAGTGCGCTTCAAATATCTGAAAGGCGGAATGTCAGGGATAAGAGCCAGTGTGTGAAAATCACAGGGAAGTACTAAACCAGAGGGGAAAATATCTTCACACAGGGAGAGGTCTTAGAGTCATGGGAAGGGATGGTGTGTGTGTGTATTTCAGCAGAAGCTAGACGGACATCTTCCAGTGATTCTACCTGGGGCTGGGCTCCTCTCCTGCTTCACTTCTCTGACAGCTCAATGCTTATTTTTTCATTTCAAAGGGATCTGGGTGAGTGATGGAGCCGGGAAAGGGGGGCGGGCAGGTGGGTGGGTGGCGGTCGGGGGGGGGAACAAGCTCCTCAAACCTACAGAAGGTTTTTTCCAATTTTCACAGAATTTCTCCCCATCAGAGATGGCTTGACGTGTGTTTAGCCCTGGAACTGTCAGAGAAAAGCTCAGAGAACTGACAACTTGGAGGCATTTAAGAATTCTCTGGAAGCGCCGGGTGATGCCGCTCGGGTGGCACCCGGGACGTTTTTCCCACCCACTCCGAGACAGATGTTTTCCTTGCCTGCAAAGAAAAACCTGCCTTGGTCTGGGTACGGCCCTCGTTGGCCATTTCCAACAAAGCGCACAGACAGTGGTACCCCACAGGTAAGGGTGGAGGAATTTGAGAACTAATTCTGCTTTTCTCCGTCCCTCTTGGGTGGGCCAGCCTGTGTGCCTTTAATTCATTTTTATTTTTCCAAGAAACGCAACAACAAAAAAACTGAACAGTGACGCTGCGGAAAAGAGGAGGAAGAGTCTTCGGCGGATGACTCACCCATCCTCGTGGTTTTTGGCTCAGGGGATGTGCCAACGGCAAGCCGCAAATGACTGATACTGTTCATCCCTCCTCCGTCCTGCCGTCCATCAAGAGGCGATTGATGTACCCTTCAGCTCACCCACCCGCTCGCTGCCTCTCGTCCGAGCTGACGGAGGGAGGGTTGACAGAGCTGAAGAGGCTCCGGAAGAGCAGCTGCCACGGCTTGGCGAACCAGCGGGTCGTGGCCGGTGCCGGTGTCCACACACCCTTAGGTCCACGCATAGGATGGAGGCGGACGCGGCTGGGAGTAGCAAGGGGCCTCTTCGCAAGGTGACAGCGGAAAGCTTCCTCCCTTGCTCCGTGAGGTTGCCAGTGTTTTTGTACTTTTTTTTGGTCTCTTTTCGTGTGTGTAGAAAAATTCACAGAAGTGTTGTTGTTTTCTCCTTTCCCATGCAACATCCAAGTTTGTTATACAAAAATAAGAAAGTAACACTCAGGGGCTAATGTTCCTATGCAAAAAGGAAAAGACAGAGCACTGTTCCCTTCCTTCTTTTGCCAGGTATGTTTGAAGGAGAGGGCCTTCTCGGCGGCTGCTCCTGTAGACTCTGGAACCGGGCCTTCTTCACAGTGGCACCAACTCAATGCAACCATCTCCCAGTGGAGTTATGCCTGACCCCCCTCCCTACGAACGCTTATAAGGCAGCTTAAAATGCTGTTTTTCGGGGAGGTCTTCCATAACAGCCCTGCCTGGTGCTGTGCCTCTGTTTTCATTCTCAAAGAGAAAACTGCCTTTATAATATGTTTGCTTTGATAGTTTTATGTTTTAGTTTTATGGGATGTATTTATTACCCAGAAACTAGCAAAATTTGCCCTGGCAGCAAAGAAGATTCGTGCCAAGCATCCAAAATCCTATGTATCTATCTTTTTAAGTGTAATTGTGATATGACAGTGCCACATATGTTTGATGCTGTCATTGATATATTGTGATGACCTAGGGTTTCAAGCAATCAACCAATAAAGTTTTAACAGTTTCACACGTTGTTCTTATTTATCTGTTATTCTGCTTGATGTGAGCCACCCAGAACAGTGCATCGCATTAGCAGGGCAGTATATAAAGCTAGTGAAATAAGTAAATTGAGGAGATCTGCAAGCGGGATCTGAGCGGCCTTAGGAATGGACCTCAACAGATGGGAAACCCTGACATCTGAACGTTCAGCCTGGAGGCAGGCGGCGCATCATGGCCTCTCCCAATTTGAAGAGACCCTTGTCCAGCAGACCAAGGCGAAGAGGCCACCCCAAAACCAGCAAAATCAGGGAGCTGGATAGGAGACAGATGGTATTTGTCTTCAGCGTGGAAGGGATGGTCACTCTCGAATCGGCCTTCTCAGCCACACTAGATGCTGTTCCAAGACCTCCATACAGAGCACGCTACCATAGTCTCTCGAGACTGAAGGATGCCTACAAAATAAATTGGGACTTCCAGTACCCCTGCTTAGTGGATGGGGTTGGGGTGGAAGTAGGCTCAAGCGGACCCCTGCCTAATTTATTCTAGATTTCAGATGTAAGCCTCATCCAGTTTTAGAGATCTGAGTTCTGTTCAACGGAAGCACTGAAGCGGGGCAGAACGTAAGATGCTCCCTTCTGTCGGCAAGCAAAGATGATCCTGCAGAGTTTTACGGTTTACTAAGCAAACAAGTGGCAGATATTGCTCTGTGTTCATTTGGCAATTACAGAGATCCACACGAAACCTAATTCATTTCCATTTTTTTTTTTTTTTTTGGTTGGTGTTGAAAATTCACGGCCACCATGATTAAACCCTTCATCATGACGGATGCAGGTTGTGCTTTGTTATTTTAAGGGCCGATGATATCATCAATACCATGCTTGACAGCAGGATTACAAAACCTCTTGGTGCATCCTTTTCGGCAGGGAAGAACCTCTTAATTCTCTGGCAGTGCTCCAAGGTTCCTCATGCTCGGAAGAGTCATAACCCAACCGGTTGCGCTGGCAAGAGGTGGAGGGCATCGTTCTTTTGGCCCACTCAACGGCAGAGACAATAAAAGTCTCAAGCCAAAAGACAACGGATGGGGGACAGGGTCTGCATCTTCAACCAGAAGTGGAAAGTAGATCAAAACAGAAAGGCCCACGGAGCCTTTTGATTATGGACTCCGGGCAGAGCACAGCTGGCCAATAAAGCTCAAGGCAGATGCAGGGAGCTCGCAAACAGGAGAGCAAGCTGGAAAGGAAGCAGGGAGTTTGCTGCGGGTGTTCGCCAGGGGAGGCTAAGGAAGAGGCCCCAAACAATTTTTTTTCTTCCTTGGGTATACATACAACTACCTTTAAACTAACAAAACAAGAGGGACAGGTATCCTAAACAAACAGTTGCAAGTTTAAAAAAAAAGCTAGAAGGGATTATGGAGGGTAGACTCAACTCAGCGGTGGATACCTGCCAAGTTTGTGCAAACGTACAAAGACAAACAGGCCACAAATCACACACCCTCCCGTGTCTGTATACAAATGCCAGGAGTATGGGGAACAAACAAGAAGAAATGGAGATTTAAATTCGGAAGGGTAAGTAGGACGGGATAGGAATAACTGAATCTTGGTGGGATGGTTCCCATGACTAGAATACAGCAATTGAGGGATAGAAACTGATCAAAAAAGAATAGAGAGAATAAAAAGGGAGGTGGACTGGCAGTATCTTTCAAAAATACACATTCCTATGTTCCAAAAATACAGAGTGGCTGTGCCATCAAGAGCACCTGGATCAATCTAGTTGGGGCAACAAAAAAAAAATCCAAAACAACAACAACAACAAAGGAACTTGGTAGCTGGAGTCTACTACCAACCACCCAATCAAAGAAAGGAAGCAGACAAGATTTTTGAAAAACAAATCGCACCATTTTCAAAGATTTCAATTAGCCAGATATATGTTGGGAGGCAATTTCTGCCAAGTCTGGCCCTTCCAAGAAAATTCCTGGCTTGTGTGGCTGATCATTTTCTCCTACAAAAAGCAGAGAAAGAAACGAGAGGATTTGCTATCCTTGACTTGATTCTGACCAACAAAGATGACTTGGTGGGGGAAGTGGCAGGAAGGGGAACTAGGCGAGAGCGACTACATCCTTCTAGAAGTCTTGATTTCAAAGGAAATGAAAGCAGAGTGCAGCTACACAGGTCTGCTGGATTTTAAAAAACGCCAGTTTTAATAATCACAGAACAAGGATAAGAAAGGTCCCATTGGCAGGAGATCCTAACAAGAAAAGGAGCCCAAGAAGGGTGGGAACTTCTAAAAAAAGAAATTCTAAAGACACAGCAACAAGCACTTCGAACAAGAAAAAAAGGGGAGAGGAGGCAAAAAAAAGGCCAGTGTGGCTTCACGAAAAGTTCAGGGAAGACCTAAAAATCAAAAAAGGCATGTACAGGAAGTGGAAAGAAGGCCAGGCCACCAAGCATGAGTACAGAGAAGTAGCAAGGAAATGCAGGGATGGCCTTAGGAGGGCAAAAGCTGAGAATGAGCTGAGGTTAGCTAGAGACACTAAAAGCAATAAAAAAAGCATTCTTCAGTTATATGAGTAACAAAAGCCAAACAAAAGACATTGTGGCACAGCTCCTCAATGGAGATGGAAAAATGATATCAGGGGACAAAGAAAAGGCAAAGAGGGGCTCAATTCCTGTTTTAGTTCCTTCTTTTCCCATAAGACAGACGATGAACTTCCAAACAAACTGGGAGTGCAAGTGGGGGGGGGAAGACAGGATTGCAGCTGGAGACAGATAAAGAAATAGTCAAGGAATACCTTACCACTTGGAACAAGTTCAAATCTCCAGGGTCGGATGAACTGCATCTGAGAGTACTGGAGGAACCGACTGAAGAACTCTCAGAACCGCTATCCATTGTTTTCTTGAAATCATGGGAAATGAGGGAGGTGCCAGAGGACCGGAGGAGGGCCAATGTTGTCCCTCTCTTCAGAAAGGGCAAAAAAGAGGAACTTGGGATATAGGCCAGTCAGCCTGACACCAATCCCAGGCAAAATTCTGGAACAGATCGTAAAGCAGTCATTGTGCAAGCCCCTAGAAAACAATACAGTAATAACTAGAAGCCAACATGGATTTGTCAAGAACAAATCTTGCCAAACTAATTTGATCTCATTTTTTGATTAGCTCACCTCCCTGACAGAGGGAATCCTGTAGACGTACTATATCTTGACTTCAGCAAAGCTTTTGACAAAGTGCCCCGTGAGATCCTGATGAGCAAGCTTACTGGGTGTGGGTTGGATAGATCAAGGGTCAGGTGGATAAACAGTTAGCTACAGAATTGTACTCGGAGGGTGATGATTAATGGGTCCTTCTCTAACTAGGAGGAGGTAACAACTACTGGAGTACCCCAAGGCTCAGTCCTGGGCCCGGTGCTTTTCAGTATTTTTTTAATGACTTGGATGAGAGAGTGTAGGGAATGCTTGTCAAATTTGCGGATGATACCAAATTGGGTGGAATACTGTAGCTAATACCCTAGAACAGTGATCATAAACCTTGGGCCTCCAGATGTTCTTGGGCTACCACTCCCAGAAGCCTTCACCACCACCTCTGCTGGCCAGGATTTCTGGGAGTTGAAGTCCAAGAACATCTGGAGGCCCAAGGTTGGGGACCACTGCCCTAGAAGACAGAAACAAAATTCAAAATGACCTTGATAGGATGGAGTCCTGGGCCGAAAGCAGCAGAATGAAATTCAACAGGGAGAAGTGCAAAGTCCTGCACCTCGGAAAAAGAAACCAATTGCACACTTACAAGATGGGGGATCCCTGGCTCCGCAAAACTATGAGCGAGAAGGATCTTGGAATTGTCCTAGATCACAAGCTGAATTCTAATTTGAGTGAATGTTGTCTCATTCTTGAATTAGACAGCATTAATGGATATACACAATGGCAAGTTTGCCTAATCGGAAGGCAAATATTTTTTAAAAATGTGGAGAAGCACACTTTTGTCTCTCTGGAAATGCCGAAGGAAAAGCCTAGAAACATAGGAACAGTCTGAACGGTTTGGTCTGTCTAGTCACACATGGATCCACGCCGCCAGTTTTGGTCCTTCTTGTCCGGACGCCATCAGCTCCGACAGCATCTCTGGGAGTTTCAAGCAGGCCATTTCCCCAGCCTGAGCTGGAGACGGTCGGTGTTCTGCGGTGGCCTCCCCTCCAGATATTCACCAGATCCGACCCTGCTTAGCTCCCAAGTGTGCATTAGGTCAACTCGTGGTCTTACAGATGCAAACCCATGCCCCTATTTCCATCCAGGAAGAAAAGTATGCCTTGAAACCTGGCAGGATATGAAATCCTAGTGAGATTCAAAAGAAAACCAAGCATGAGGCGACATTGAAGAATACTTCACAATTTGTCTTTGAACTGGCACAGGGGTGGATGAGAAGTAGTTTTTTAATGAGCACATGATATAAAGAACAATGTGGACCAGCCTGTCCTTTTTTTCTTTCAAAAGCGGACATTTCCCCTGTCACTGGGGGGGGGGGGGGGGGCTTCTACTTTTTTCTAACCACAATGAATTGTACAGCGTTTTGTCTGTGGGACTGTTTGCTTCCTTCTACAAAAGAACTGTGTGTGACTTTTTTCCCCCTATTTCTCTATGTTTTGTATATCTACGTTGCTTCTTTGTTCCATAGGCATTGTGACTTTGTGTGTGACTTTGAGTGGCACGATATGTTGAGGCATGAAAACAACAGAATGAAGTTTAACAGGAATAAGTGCAAAATTCTACACATGGGTAAAACACCAAATACACAGTTACAAGATGGGGGGGGGATAGCTGTCTCAATAATACGACAAGCGAGAAGGATCTTGGAATTGTCGTAGATCACAAGCTAAATATGAGCCAACGGTGTGCTGTGGCTACCAAAAAAGGCAAATGCGATTTTAGGCTGCATTAACAGGAGCATAGTTTCCAAATCCCGTGAGGGGCTAGTCCCCCTCTATTCAGCACTGGTTAGGCCTCACCTTGAATCTTGTGCCCAGTTCTGGACACCGCACTTCAAGAAAGATCCTAACAAATGGGAACAAGGAGGGCAAGAAGGATGATCAGGGGGCTGGAAACCAAGCCTTATGAACTGGGCCAGTTTAGCCTTGAGAAAAGAAGACTGAGGTGTGATAGGACAGCACTTTTCAAATATTAGAAAGGTTGTCGTACAGAGGAGGGGCAGGATCTGTTCTCGAACATCCCAGAGTGCAGGACATGCAACCATGGGCTCAAGATACAGGAAGCCAGATTTAGGCTGAATCTCAGGAAAAACATCTTAACTGTTGGAGCAGTACGACAAGGGTGTCCATGACCCCTGGGGGAGGTGGCGAAGACTTCAACCTTGTAGGCATTCAAGGGTAACTTGGACCACCGACTCTCCAATCTGCTTTGATCTGAATTTTTCCGTTGAGCCGGGGGTTGGACTCAACGGCTGCATAAGCTCCTTCCAATGCCACGATTTTATGATTCTATGAATCCGTGTGGACAGGCAACCTTTTAAACTGTCCCAGGGGCTTGACAGCAGACCTTAAGAGCCAGGGATGAGCAAGAGGGGAAGAGGGGCTGTGAGCGTGGATCGAACGGCCTCGTGGCGCAGTGGTTAAAACGCTGTACTGCAGCTAAAACTGTGCTCACGACCTGGGGTTCAAATCCCAGGTAGCCGGCTCAAGGTTGACTCAGCCTTCCATCCTTTCGAGGTCGGTAAAATGAGTACCCAGCTTGCTGGGGGGGCAATGTGTAGCCTGTATAATTAAAAATTGTAAACCGCCAGGAGAGTGCTTGTAGCGCTATGGGGCGGTATATAAGTCCAATATATAAATAAATAAATAAATAAATAAATCGCTTGCGGGGCCAGCATGGATTATTTTGCACCAAAACAATCCAGCGTCTTCATGCTGGCACGTCAACCCCATGCCGTTTGAAAAGAGATTGCTAGTCTTGGGGATGTAGTTGCACCCTGAAACTGACAGATTTTTCATAGCTCTGAATCCAACCTCCTCCTTGGATCAATGGCCCTACACCAGAAGACTCTGCCTCTTCCAGGAGAACGGGAACTCACGCTAGTACAGGGCAAGGGGCTGGTGGACGTGACCTGGTCTCTGTCTGATACTCTCCCACTCCATACGCACATCTGAGCAGCTTTGACGTGGCAGCTTTATCGCCCACGTCCCTTCCTACGGGCACAGCTGAGCCCAAGCCACCCTCCTCTCTCCCATTTACCTGGAATTAAAAGCTTTTTATTTTTTTCCCCCCTGCACCAGCAATGGCTGAGACAAGGGGTCTCTGTTTTATTTCTTCAACCCCGATCTACCGGGAGAGGGATCAAAGCGCCTGCCGTACGCTTCGCCGCCAACTCTCCGGTACTAAATGTTAAATTATGGCTGTAAAAAATTAATGTCAGAAGCAAACAAATCCTGCTTTGGAATCATGCCTTTTCGATTTTGCGATAAAAAGGCTGATTGCAGGCTAGATGGAGCAGGGTCGTAAATTCCCCGGAAACTACCCTGTTTTTCACCCTGCCAGTATTTGTGGGTTAGTTCAGGGGCTGTCTGAGCAGTGGAAGATTAGAGGCGTCCCGGGGTGGCTCCCCAGCGCCTCGTCGCTGCAATTTAATGCCGACTGGTGGACTGGGAAGCCAAACGACACGGCCGGAGTGGCCCGCTTTTCTTGCTCCGGCTTTACAGGACTTCCCATCCTGAATGTGAGTAACACCCTCCCCCCCTAAAAAAAAATCCTCTCTTAGGCACAAGGGAAAAAAAATCTCTCAACATTACATCACGATGAGGTTTTGTACACGGTGGGTCTGCGTGGCGGACACTGTCCTAGACAGGACGAGATAAAACTTGTAAAGGGTAAGGATGGGTCACTGGAGACCAAGCCCAAGACCAGCCAGACTTTGGTCTTTTCCATCATCACGTAAGGATGTGAAAGCTGGGCAGTCAAGAAAGTGGGAAGGAGAAGATTCATTTGAAACAGGGTGCTGGAGGACAGCTTTGCAGACACCCTAAAAAAAAAACAAAAAAACACAAGTGGGTCCTAGAGCAAATCAAACTTGAACTATCTCTTTAAATATGTTGAAACTGATCTTGTCGTATTTTGGGTACTTCATGGGAAAAACAGGATTCTGTTGGAAAAGGCAAGCGTGTTGAGGAAAAGTGGAAGGCAGCAGGAAAAGAGGAAGACCCAATACAAGATGAACTGACCCGCTAAAGGAAGCCACAGAATTGAGTCTGTAGGAGCTGAGCAGGGACTGCTGAGGACAGGACATTTTGGAGAGGGCTCATTCTTAGGTTCACCCTAAGTCAGAAGTGGTTTGGTGCACTTAATGACATCAAAATGATTATTTTAGAAAACGTTTCCCAGCATGCCCAAGCCAGGCCCTGCTGGCTGGGGGATTTTGGGGTATTGTTGTCCAAAAGTTACTTTCCAAAGCCCTGATGATTGTGCATGGAAATCAAGCAAGCGTCGGCTTGGGTGAAGCTCCTGAAGTGTATAAATGCCGCACGGGTGGTTTAAAACATCATAAATAAACAATATAAAGAACGAGAGATGTAAGCCAGCAAAAAGTTAAGCAAGTGCAATAAACCGCAGCGCAGGGTCTAACGCAGCACGACAGAAGAGGAGCAAACGGTGTCCCTCAAGGGCCTGAACCAGAACGGTCTTGAAAAGAGATGAGGGAGGGAGGCGAATCCACCCCTTCTGGGTAGACAGTTCTGGAGCATCAACACCCCTCTGCGTCAAAACATCCCCCAGAGGAGTTCCCCGTTCTGCTGCTGGACCTCTGTCCTGGTTTGGGTGCTTCCCCCTTCCTTGGGTTTAGCCAAAGACGTGAGGAATGATATTAACCCTGTGTCTGCTGGCCATGCTGCTCGAGATGCAAATACGTGCCGTGGCCATGCTCTCCTGTCTGCCTGCAGGCTCCCCCCCCCCATGTTTGCCACTGGTCTAAAGCCTCTGTCCACACAGAGGAGTGCAGAACAGATGATGTGCATGAAGTCTTGGGTTCTTGCTGCATTCCCCAAACCCTCCCGAAAGAAGCACACCATCACGTCCCCTCGCCTGCATTTCGCGAACACAGAAAACAAGCTAACAAGGGTCTGCGGGGTCCAGGGATTGTTAATCAGTGGGCCACGTTCTTTTTTCTTTATTTAATTTTAATTTTTTTTGCAATATGCAGAGCGAAATCCCAAAATTAATCTGAGCGCTGTTGGGAATTTAATTTGGGCACAACCGGTCCCTTCTGGCCCAGAGCCATGTGACATCTGATTTCGACATATGGAAAGGGAGCTACAGAAAGCTGGAGAGACGGGCCCGCCACGCCTGGACGTCAAGCCAATTAACAACACAAACGGAGACCGAAGGGGGTCATGATCCCTGCCAATCATTGCAAAAGACCCTTGTGCTTAAGTGGCTGTTGCAAAAAGGAAGGAAGAAATTTATTTCTTTCTTTTCCCCCTTAAAGGAATCGGAACTGTGAAGCTCGATTTCTCAGCACCGAACTTCACCATCTGAATTGGGCTCTACAGGTGAATGGCTATTCCAAGAATGAAGTCAAAAGAGCCATCAAACCAAGAAAACAATAGCAAACTGAAGAGAAAAACAGTCACCCACAAATAAAGGATTTCTGCCATACATCAAAGAGGTCACGGACTGCATGGGGAAACTTTGGAAAAAACACAACCTACAAACAGTATTCAGACCCTCCACAAAACTACAACAGATGTTATGGTCAAGGACAGAAGGGACCCCCTCACCACTGCAGGAGTATACCAGATACCTTGCAGTTGTGGCCAGGTATATATTGGAACTACAAAACGCAGCATCCACACCAGAATCAAGGAACATGAGAGACACTGCAGACTAAAACAACCAGAAAAATCTGCAGTAGCTGAACATGACCTAAAACAAGCTGGACATGAAATTCTATTACAAAATACTGAAATACTGGGCAACACCAGCAAGCATTATGTTACACTGCACAGGGAAGCCATTGAAATCCATATACACCAACAGAGCTTCAACAAAAAAGAGGAAAGTCTAAAAGTTGCTGTGGGTCCTCTGGAGATGCCCATGGCCACAGAGACTGGCAAAACGTCAGGAAGAACAACCTTCAGAACATGGCCAAAGAGCCCGAAAAACCCACAACAACCATGAGATCCCGGCCGTGAAAGCCTTCGTGAATACATTAAAAGTCTAAAACTCAACAAAGCCTGGCTCCCAGCACTGGAAAATACAGTCTGCAAAAGGTCAACGAACTCTACCCAGCTACAAGGACCAGGGATCATTGATGCTAAAGACACCCATCAATCACAGTGACAGATAATCTCTCCCTCTTATCACAACAATACATCCACAACAAAAACATGCTGATCACCATCATCACCCTATCTCCTGAAAAGGACAAAAGCTGTTCCCACATCTATAAATACTCAACTATCCAACAAACAGCAACAGAGCATGGACGGAGTTCCTACTCCAGTCCTCTGAAGATGCCCATGGCCACAGAGACTGGCGAAACGTCACAAAGAAGAACCTTCACAACACGGCGAGAGAGAGCCCGAAAAACCCACAACAACCATCAGATCCCGGCCGTGAAAGCCTTCAAGAATACAGTTTGTATACTGTCTTTTCTCAAAGTCGTACTGCCTGAATTAGAGCACGCCGTGAGTTCTTGATAACAATCCTCTACCTGGCCCATACACCTGTTCAGAGACCAAGCCCATCACATCGGAATCTCTGTGAACGACCAGGGGTTTGCAAAGCCTCACGGCATGTTGTGTACGAGAGCACAGAGAGATGATGTTTTCTTGGGATCTGGTTCAAGGATGTGTTCTCCAGCGCTCCCCACGAGAAAATGTCCCTGGCCGAGGACGGAAGATCTACGCGTGGTTTCCAACCGTGGGTCCCCAGATGTTCTTGGATGACAACGGCCAGAAACCCTGGCCAGCACAGCTAACGGTGAAGCCTTCTGGGAGTTGTAGTCCAACAACGTCGGGGGACCAAGGTTGGGAATGACCGATAGAGTATGGACAGGTGGGTCTAGAGAGGTGGTCCCTTAACACTCCAGGGGTGCGGCACTGCCTAGGGTGGAAACAAGAAGCATTTTCTCTTTTCAAAAGAAGCCTTTATTAATATTTTTAATGAGGAAAAATCACCTTTCCTTGTAGAATGACTGCCCTGGGTTGTTTGCTTTTTTTTGGGCGGGGAGGAATCGATTATGGGGGGTCATTTGTGATAACCATGTTGGCAACAAGATTCTCATCCCTCAGGCACCTCATTCTTGCAGAAGAAGGTGAGAAAATGCAAGCCTGTTCTCCTCCCTGGCAAGGAAGGAGGGGCAGGATCTATTCCATCAATCATTCCAGAGTGCAGGAGATGTTAAGAATGGGCTCAAGTGTCAGGAAGCCAGATTTAAGCTGAATTCCAGAAAGAAAGAAAAACAACATTCTTAACTGAGCAGTACGACAATGGGACCCATGACCTCGAGAGGTGGTGAGCGCTCCAATGCTGGAGGCATTCAAGAGAAAACTGGACCACCCTCTGTCAGCGTCTCCCTTGATTTGGATCCCTGCCTTGAGCAGGAGGTTGGACTGGATGGCCTTCGAGGCCCCTTCCAAGTCTTTGATTCTACCATTCTTCAGAAATGTATCAACTCTTTTTATTCTTTTCGCTTAGAAAGCCCAATCCTGCAATCCATTATAGCCATGACTCAATGAATTCTTGGGTGCTCTTACTCAGGAACTGGCAGGCACAATGGCTTTCCATCAAACTGGAATTTTATTCTAGTTTAGTTTGTTTGGCACATGACAGAGCAACCGCCACAATTTTGTGCATTGTGCAAATTGTTGAAAACATGGGCGAATCCTGCCTGGCTCAGCCGTCTCATGTCCTGGATACACATAGGTGTCCCTGCATAGATGCTTGGTGCTGGAGGGGCGTGTAGCTTATTCCAGTACGAGGACTGAAAACAGTCATCCACCCAGTCTTATCGACACAGGTAAGCGCATTGACTTTTAGAGGACTCAAAGGGGGCTCACATCAGGAATGGAAGTCCTGCTGAGCACTCCCGGCACCCAACATTTTTTAGAAGTGCATGGAAGTCCACTCCATCTCCACTTCTCCTACCTTTCCATTGCAGTCAGAGGTGTGCATTTTGGCCTGCCTGTTTCCTAATGTTCTTTGCACATGTATACTCCCCGGTGATCAACGAGGCACATCTTAAAATTCTGTCCATGCTTATAATTTGAAAAAAAGGGGGGAGGTAACAGCATTGCATGATTCCTCACAGCCACAGAAAACACAGAAGGAGATGCATGTGTCGCTTTCCAGCCCCCCCCCCCCCCTTTGAGCCTCTTTCAAAACCACGGGGCTTCTTCTTTCCCTTCTGAATGCCCTGTTGCTGTTTGCCTGCTTTTACATGCTTTGAATACATTTTTCGGGTTCTAAAAAAATACCTTTGACAAATTGCTTTTGTACTGCTACATGTTTAATTGCTTTTTCATGATATAATTTATTGCGGGTTTAGTTAGGTTTGTTTTTTAATAACTTGTGAGATGCCTTGGGTCCTTCAATTGGGAGAAAGACAGCACACCAATGGAATAAATAATTTTTTAAAAAATATATATAAAACACTTTCATGTTAAGCCTGTTTGTCATCCACGAGACGTACGCTCCTGGCAAGGTTTCGTGGTTCTAAAAACGCACTAATCTGTCGGTAAAAAAGATCACATCCCATTGGGTATGAGCCAATGGTGCAACGGAGCTCAAAGGGTAAGCTTTAACAACCAACCCAGCGTGAGGGTTGCACTTATCAATAATATCACAAATTGACATTTGTGGAAAAGAACCACTGCTTTCCTCAGTGCAATTTACCGGGGGGGGGGGGGGGCAAACGACTTCCCAGATACAGAGCCTGTAAGAATCATGCTGCATTGAGCTGAAATAACGTTGTGTGAATCTTTCCGCCTTCAGACCTACGATGACGACCCAATATCAAGAAAGTGACTCGTTAGCTTATCTTGGGAAGCAAGTGTGGACTGCAAGCAAAATGCCTGACGAGCAACCCAAAGCTTTTCCGAGATGGAAAATTAAAGGTCAGAACCCTAAGAAGCAAGGTTGAGCAGATGGCCTCTCTCGAGTGTCCATGGGGAACCCGAGGATCTGCCCGTTGGCTGCGTGGAGTGAGGTTCATGGATGCAGCCAGTGAGCTGCCTTGATCTCTCCCCCTCTAGCCGGTTCACAAAAGGGCTGGCATGGGAAGAACGCTTAACTCCTATGCTGGATGAAAGGATGTGGGAGAGCAGGCTCAGGGGTCTGACGGGTGCAAAAGGTGTGCAACTTGTGCAAAAAACAAGCACTTTTGAACCCTTGTGGACAGGGTCGCGCAAAACCCTGCTCTTCCCAATGGGACAACTCTGTCGACATTCTTTGCTTTGCTGTTTGGTGGGGAGAAGAACCTGGCAGGTTTATGGGAGGATAAGACATAGATAGGCACCCCTCGCTCATTGCCACAACCCACCGAACGTATGGTATCATGCTCTGCATGGAGGACTTGGAACAGCGTCTAGTGTGGCTGAGGAGGCCAATTTGAGAGTGACCATCCCTTCCACACTGAGGACAAATACAATCTGTACCCCGTCTAGCTCCATGATTTTGCTGCTTTCGAGACTGCCTCTTTGCCTCAGCCTGCTGGACAAGGGTCTCTTCAAATTGGGAGAGGCCATGATGCACCGCATGCCTCCACAACTATCAACTATCATTTACCATGTACTGATTCTACAGCCATTCCTAGCCATGAGAGATGGCCATGAACTGCCGATTTGGCAGGTCCTTTACCAGTCCAACAGATGTTCAGCGGTTCAGCATCCCACCCCATCCGGTGAGCATCTGCCCAGCACCAGCGCCCTGGCTTCCCTGTCCTGCGTCCTCCAGGTGGTGCTTCAAAGGGGTTGCCTGCCGGAAGGGATGGGGTGCCAAACCAGGGAACACCTGTTGGGCCGGTCAATGAACTGTGCTGCATTGGCAGTTTGCACCCATCTCTACTAGATACAAAGGGAAAGTAAATAATGTCAAGCTTTGGTTCCCCAGAGTGCCGGCCCTAAAGAAAGAGAATGTCCATTGCATCAATTCTCCGTACAAGCCAACGGAGCCATGAAATCAGAAGCACTTGAAGATTTAGAAAGACAGCTGCGAAGGAACCACAAATACAGTGATGCCCCGCATAGCGACGTTAATCCGTTCCGGATTAATCGTCGCTATGCAAAAACATCGCTAAACGGATCGAAAAACCCCATAGGAACGCATTAAAGTTAGTTTAATGCGTTCCTATGGGGCCCAAACTCACCGTTCAGCGAAGTTCCTCCATAGCGCTGCCATTTTCGTGCCCTCGGTAAGCGAGGGCAGGGCGCGAAAACACTTGTGGTGGCCATTTTGGGCACTCGACGGCCATTTTGGAACTGCCGATCAGCTGTTGTAAAAACATCACAATGCGAAGATCGGTAAGCGAAACGCTTAGCGATCATCGCAATGTGAGTTTTTGCCTATCTAAACATCGCGATGTGATTGCTTTTGCGATCGCAAAAGCGTCATCGCTATACGGATTCGTCGTTAAACAGCGCGCTCGTTAAGCGAGGCACCACTGTATGCCTCAAATATAAGGATGCACTAGAGTAGACCAATGCCAAGACCATCTACCTTCTGGTATTCCTGACTCCTGTGTATGAGGGTGAAGGAAGTTGCATTTGTATAAGTTTCTCATTGCTTTGGCGTTTCTTCCTTTCTTCTTTGTTTTTAGTTTGGGTGTTTTTTGTGGGTGGATGCGTACATGGGTGGTTTGTGGATTTATTTTGTTGTTAGCCACCCAGAGTAGTGGCTTGCCACCAGATGGGCAAGATATAAATAAAATGAATGAATGAACAAATGAACGAACAAATGAACGAATGAAGCAAGCCAGACAGTAAAAAAAAAGTTAGCTGAAAAACAGTGGATTCATATAAAAAGTGGTATTGGAGGAAAGTTTTATGGATACCAAGGGGCTGCCGAAAAGCCAGATAGATTGCTTCGAGATCAAATGGAGACAGAAGTCTCTCTAGAAGTAAAAATAACTAAACTGAAGTTACCACACTATGAGAAGATGACTTACTGGAAAAGCCAAAAATTCTAGGGAAGGCAGCAGGAAAAGAGGAAAGCCAAATGTGAGATGGATTGAGTCCATAAAGGAAAACACAGCTTTGAGTCTGCAAGATCTCAGAAGGGCTGCAAAGGACGGGACCTTTCAGAGATCACTTATCCATAGGTTCTCCATCGGCCAGAGGGGATGGGACCTTAAAAAAAAAACCACCCAGTTCACCCACTGATTAATCCTTGCTTCTATAAGAAGCGTTTCAAAAGACAGCCGTGTGTGTCTGTGCGCGTCTGTGAGAGAGAGAGACACCTCCTGGGCACAAGAAAGGCTGGGTGAAAAATAAATGCCGGTCTCCGGCAGAAATCTTCCTTCTCCTAGATTTGGCTGCTCATCAAGCGCCGCGAATCACAGCCTGCCTCTCCCCCTCTCCTTCAAATCCCGTTAAAACAATGAGCAGAACCTTCAAGGCAGAAGGAAGGGCCTGACTGTGCAGCCTTCACACCGTTACACCACGACTGACCTTTCTATGAACCACCAAGAACACACACACACACACAATTTTGCCGTGTGGCGCTTAATCATAACAGCACTCTCTGGAAGAAGAAGAAGAAGACTCTGTTAAGCCCAAAGAAGACAAGAAACAGAGAGGGAGCAAAAGCCAGCGTTGGCATCCAGATTCTCCAGATTAGGACTTTCACGAGGATGGGAGCATTTGCTCTTTTTTTTAATGGAACAGTATCCCTGATACACTGACTGGGTAGCTCAGTGGTTTAAGTTTCTGGCTGTGGAGCCAGCGGTTGGGAGTTTGATTCCCCCACTGTGTGTCCAGGCAGAAGAGCCAGCCTGGGTGGCCTTGGGCCAGCGGCACAGGAGTCCCAGGGCACCCCCAGAAGATGGGAATAATAAGCCGCTTCTATTCTCTAGGGACGTGGTGCTGCTGCGGAGGGACGTGGTGGCGCTGCGGGCTAAACCGCAGAAGCCTGTGCTGCAGGGTCAGAAGACCAGCAGTCGTAAGATCGAATCCACGCGACGGATCGAGCGCCTGTTGCTTTGTCCCAGCTCCTCGCCAACCTAGCAGTTCGAAAGCGTGCAAATGCAAGTAGATAAGTAGGTACCACTTCGGTGGGAAGGTAAAACGGTGTTCCCTAGTCACACTGGCCATGTGACAACGGAAACTGTCTTCAGACAAGCGCTGGCTCTACGGCTTAAAAAACAGGATGAGCACCGATGGCTTATTGTTCCCATCTTCTGCTACCAATGTCTCCTACTAAATTCCCATCTTCTGCTACCAAATTCATGCTACCAACATGAATTTGACCCAACTTTGGGAGGCAGTGGAAGACAGGAGGGCCTGGCGTGCTCTCCTGGGGTCACGAAGAGTCGGACACGACTAGACGACTAAACAACAGCAATTCTCTACCTAGAAAACCCCGGAAATAGTTGCCCTAAATTGGAATTGACTTGACTGGATATAATTATTATTATTTCCCCTGATATGGTAAACTGAGCTTTGCCAAGGGGCATCAAAGAGACCGAGGAGTAATCAGTTCATATTGGCTGGACTGCCGACTCAGAGGTAGTAGAGTGTGTAGTTGTTAATTCTTAATTAAAGTCACCAATATAATATAAATCAGTTATAGCCCCAGAGGCCGGATGAGAGGCGCCCTCAGGAGCTGCGCGCGGGGGGCGGGGGGAGGAATTCTGGCCATCTGGGAAAGGTAAGTTCTGGCTTTCTCCTGCAAAATTTGAATATTTTGAACCTCAAAAGGTGAGGTTCAAAAATGTGATAAAATGCTGCATGCATCAGGTTGGCCTAGGAATGTACAACGTAACCCTGTCTGCGTTGACTCAGACGAAGGGTGTAAAATCATTTTGCCGGCGGCGTCGGACTCCGTCAAAGTAACATTTCCGCACCTCCCGGGAGAAATGAATTAATTTTGGTCAAAGAACAGGACCAAGGAAACGGTTAAGCACAAAACAAAGCCACGGACATAATGCTAAACGCTGCATCCCAAAAGTATATAAAATTCATGCTACACGTATCCATAACTGGATGGAAAAATTAAGGCAACTTCACAAAATTTGGCCATTTATGAGCCATTTGGAGGACCTGATCAGAAAGAAACAGTAAGATATATTGTTCTTCTGTTCGACCTGGGAGCTTTAGAAGAATAGATAAAAGATGTTCCTTAACCCAACTTGTGGTTTTATCCAGTCTTCCGCTTACATTCTGTTGCAAGACTTCATTTTTCATTCCGCTGAAATGTGTAGTTCGTGTGGGAATGCTTTTCCTAATTGCTCCACTGTTAAACTGCTTAAAATTAATGTACATTAACTGCACATTTTACTGAGTTTACATATATTCCACATTGTTGAAAACACACGCGTTCCTCTTCTTTCGATCACAGGCATTAAGCCCTTTTAAATTCTCGAACACATGCATTGTTTTGTGAGCGTTTTACTTCTCCGAAATTCCCTGAAGCACCTCCCAAACGCATGAATTCTCAAAGCAAGGTAGGTTCCTTCATGCACTGAATCTTGGCGGATGCAAGAATATGATTTTCCTACACCTGCAGAGAGGGAAGGGACCCTAAGGATCTGGACGGGGCCTCAAGTCTCAGGACTTGCCATCAAGTCAGACTTCAGTCGCACTGGTGACTCTACTTGACTCCGGTTTTGTTTTCAACATGGACTCAACTTGCAACTCAGAACCCATCCCTTCCTCCCTTTAATCTGGGGGGGGGGGGACGTGTTTTTAATAAGGACCTGGGCCTGGGGTTTGGGACTTAGTACCGAAGACTCAGAGGCAGTGACGGATTTGATTTTCTTGGGCTCCATGATCACTGCAGATGGCGACAGCAGCCACGAAATTAAAAGACGCCTGCTTCTTGGGAGGAAAGCGATGACAAACCTAGACAGCATCTTAAAAAGCACCTTGCTGACAAAGGTCCGCTTAGTCAAAGCTATGGTTTTTCCAGTAACGATGTATGGAAGTGAGAGCTGGACCATAAAGAAGGCTGACCACTGAAGAATTGATGCTTTTGAATTGTGGTGCTGGAGGAGACTCTTGAGCGTTCCCTGGACTGCAAGGAGAACAACCTATCCATTCTGAAGGAAATCAACCCCAAGTGCTCACTGGAAGGACAGATCCTGAAGCGGAGGCTCCAATACTTTGCCCATCTCATGAGAAGAGAAGACTCCCTGGAAAAGACCCTGATGTTGGGAAAATGTGAAGGCAAGAGGAGAAGGGGGACAACAGAGGACGAGATGGATGGACAGGGTCATCGAAGCGACCAACATGAATGTTTGACCCAAGTCCAGGAGGCAGTGGAAGACAGGAGGGCCTGGCGTGCTCTGGTCTATGGGGGTCACACAGAGTCAGACACGACTTAACGACTAAGAAACAACAACAACTGAAGAGCATGGAGACTTGCCAGTATCTCTGCTATGGATCATAGAATCACAGAATAATGAAGCTGGAAGGGGCCTATAAGGCCATCAAGTCCAACCTCCTGTTCGGGGCAGATTCATTGAGTCCAACCCCGGTCAGGGAGGCACAGTGGGGAATCGAACACCCAACGTCTGGCCCTGCAGCCCACTTTCTAAATGACCGAGCTATCCTGCAATTCTCCTTGTGGCCTAAAGAAATAAATTTCCTCTCCTATTTTTCTGATAAACCTGAAGAGGAGATACACAAAGGGAGAGAAAAGCGGCCAAGTGGGTCCTGGCTCTTAAGCTGCTGGAGGAACTCCGAGGGCCAGAGAAGATGGAGAAAGACTTGTTTAATGATCTCATGTGACTTCTTTCCGTCCCTCACCGCTGCAGAGTCAGTTACAGAACTCCGAATGAAATCCCCGTTACGAAAGATGGCAAAACTGGTCTGTGTTTTAAGCGTATTGATTCTGAGGAAAAACGCCGTCCTTGGATATTGTTAATAACAAGATGAATTGAAATAAGAACTGTCTTGGCTGGAAGAGAGGTTCTGTCAAGGAAGGGCAAAGAAGACAGTGCCAGTTCGGGGCATGTATTTATTTCTGTTTGAACTGCTTTCGTTAGCGGCTTCATCAATGCCATTATTATTCCCCTCTTTATTCACAAGGCTACAGTGCTGTTTTCTCATTTCTCTTCTCTTCGTTGATTACTATTCCTTGGGTCCTGCCAGATGGAGTGGAATATTATTTCTCCAGAGTTCCTATATCGAACCCTGCACAGGAATACCTTATTTAATTTGTTTCCGTGGCAATCGTGAGTTTCAGCCTTTATGTAATTCGTCCTTACCTATCGGGGTTGAATTTTAAACTCGGCTAGGGAAGGCAGGGCGGGGGTAGCTGATCGCCCTCAGTAAAAGGCACCTTCTTAATTTCAGATCAATTCTCCTTCCTCTCAAACGTTCTGTTTAAAAGCAAAGGTCTAAATGTGTGTGTGTGTGTGAAGCACACGAGGGAAGCTTTTATCATATCTGGTGGACTTGTAGAGTAGCGAAACAATATTGGATAGGAGTGCATAGTGTGTTACCAAAAATATTGCTTTGTAAAGTTCCACTAACTCCAGAACTCTTTCTATTAAGTATGATACCAGACAACATAGATAAGACAAAGAACTACTTAGTTATATATATAGTCACTGCAGCCAGAATTCTTTATGTTAAGAATTGGAAGAAATCGGAGATAGCGAAGCAAGGGGAACTCATTGAGAAGATACAGGAAGCGGCAGAAATAGACATTCTATCAGAAGTGTTGAAAGACCGTCCAATGCAAAGGGCAACTGAACGATGGGATTGATTTTATAAATGGCTCGAGTAATCAGATAGTGTTTGAATAACATAGATCTAAACTAGGATGTAAATGTGAGTTAAAATCTGGAGGGCAGTGAATAGGAGCCCACTTGCGTGAATACTCTTCCTTATGAAGAAGCCATATTGTGGTTCAAGAAGACTGGTTTGGGTCACTCACATCCATCAGGACCTTGGTGCTAACCTCTTCCCATCATGGCCTCATCCTTCCTTCATCACAGGTCTTTTTTTTCTGAGGACTTTTAGGGCCTCTAGCATTTAGACAGCATCCTCTGCCTGGCATTGCCGCCTGCTATTTCTCTATATTTCTGTATGGCCCCTTATACCTGCCTGTTATAGACCCAGACAATGGAAAATTGCAAAACAACCCAACAGCTTCCCTCCCTCCTTCCCTGAACTTTCTGAGGATTACATACAATGCAGGTCATAATGGGCTTAATTTCATTTTAATTTAATTTGGATTACAATACATTTAATCTTACTGCTATTACATCATGTTCTGGCAAGCCTTGCAAAAAAAATGCCTTTTGACAAATGAGCAGAAGGTTTTAAACACAACGAGAGTCATTAACGTGTGTTAATTCTTTGGAATATGGAATCGCACCATGGCCAAAGAGGTTGTGTGAAAGGAGAACCGATCGTCCACAGGGCTTATGTCAACTTGGGTGAGCGGGACAACATATTTAGCAGACAATCAAGGACTGGATTATGGATTAAGCATCCAGTCTCGAGAGACTAGTGTAACATGCTCTGAATAGAGGACTTGGAGCAGCGTCTAGTGTGGCCGTGAAGGCCAATTCAAGGGTGACAATCCCTTCCACACTGAAGACAAATACAACCTGTTCTTTGTCCAGATCAAGAACAGGTGAGCAAGAATGTTCAAGAACCTTTTTCCAAGATTGCTAAGGAGGACTCAGGCTGCCTTTGGCCACAAACTGCTATCTAGAAGAGTCCAACCCATTTACTGACACTGGTGGGATAGTGGAAAGCATCACCGTCACCCCCTTTTGTCTTGATGCTTTCCCATGGAGGGTGGTGGCTCCACGGTCCATGGGACAGCAACCTCTGCCAGAGTTTTTAGCCTGAGCTTTACGAGAGTTATCCAAGGTGCTGAATTCTATGGCTCAAACAGTTTCAGTACCTTGGAGAGCTCCTGGAAAGCCTGAACTAGGGCAGATCACAGGGTCACTAAGGCCAGAACATAGGTCTTCTTTTCACAGAGAAAGAGTAGTGAGATTACAATTTTCACTCTTGCCTGTGCGGCTGAGACAAAGAAGCTGTTCTATCCCTAACAAAAAGAAATTGTCACACATTTTCCAATGGCCTTCACAACTTGGAGGATAGGTGGTATGGGAAAGGGAGACAATGACTGGAGATAAGAGTGTAGTTCCTCTTATCTCCGATCCCTGGAGAGAAGAAGGATCGCCTGTAGCCCTGCTGAGCAAGAGCTGACAATATGTGAGGGAGCTTCTAGCCCTGAAGGAGTGTCCTTTACAGTCTCCTCATGGGCCAGAGAGATAGAATCATAGATTATAGAAACATCTGACAAGGGAGTTGGAAGTGGCTTCTAAGCCATCGAGTCCACCCCCCTTCTCAAGGCAGGAACCCAAATCAAAGCAGATCTGACAGATGGTGGTCCAGTCTTCACTTGAAGGCCTCCAACACTGCAGCGCTCACCACCTCCCTTTGAGGTCATGGGTTCCACTGTCGTACTGCTTTAACAGTTAAGAAGTTTTTTTCCTGGCATTCAGCTTAAATCTGGCTTCCTGTCACTTGAGCCCATTATTATGTGTCTGGCACATGGGGATGATGGAGAACAGAACGTGCCCCTCCTGATCTCCTGTGGCTTGGAAACTCCTTGGATTAGACCCAAGACTGGAGGTTTCCCTCCTCTGATCTGAGCTACAGCAAATCAGATTTTTCCTACTCCCCTGCCGCAGCTTCTTAGGACTAGGAATAAGGAAGAGGTACATGCATGGACTGTTATTCCTGACAGGCCTGGGCTCCAGTTCCTAAGAGGCTAAACTGGTCTCCTTGGTCTTCCCACCTTCCCTTGCTTGGCACTTAGGCTACCTTTTGATGGCAGCATGAAGGCCAGACACGACTTCAGGTCTAGGGTTCGGGACAGTGCAATGACCTGCCAGGGCAAACCTCTCTGCCATCTCCATCTTACCTTTATGCAAGTCCAGGATCACCTGAATAGAAATGGGCAAGATTTAATAACCATGGAAGGTGGCAGCGGGTGCGTGCAGCGCAGGCTCCATAAAAACCGGAGCCCTCCTGCGAAGTAGACCACTGGATGAGCAGAACGGAGGGAGAGGAAGCTGGCTACAGTTCGCCGCTTAGGTTGGCTTGGCCTGCCTGACAAATGATTCATTCCGCCTCCCCTTTCCAGAAATGTTCTTTCAGGCATTTTGGAGACCAAAAGCGTGGAACGCTGTGCCCTTTCCGAGCATGATTTATTAAAGTTCATATTTCTCTGTTTTCTTACGTGGCTGTTTCTGGCCATGCATTTGGAAGTGTAAAAGTTGGGACGAAGCAACGGGAAGACGCTTGCTCGCATGCTGAAAAACGGCGAGCGCTATAGCCCGTTTGGGCAGAGTGGGAGTCATAATTGGGAGAGGAGATGCAAAAACACCGGCTGGCAGTTTTGCCCCTCTTCTGCAAAGAATCCAATTTAGCCCCTGTGGCATTTTAACCTCTGAATAATTTCATAGGGGGAAAAGGCACACACCTCTACCTATGACTGGCTTTTGGAATCAGCTAGTTAGATGCCGAATCCTTAGGGGTTGGAGACGCGCAGCAGGTTGCTGCATCATGGGGTAAGAAAGAGAAAGAGAAGCAGCAAATTCGGGAGCAGGAGAAGCTGAATATCACACGCCCGGGATGGAATCCTGTCGCGCAGCTCCAAGCGCACAACGGGGATGAAGTCATCATCATCAGCGAAGTGTGACTGATTAAGGGCTTCCTTTGGCGATTTCGGGCTGTGTGTGAGTTCATCACATCATTCCCGCTGTATATGCAGAGCTGTGGGAAAGGATCTCAGCCTTCAAATAATACTACCCACAGCTGCTGGACCGCTCAGTGGTTTAAGTATCTTGGGAGTTCGATTCCCCCCCTGTGCCTCGTTGAGAGGGGCTGGACTCAGCGATCCATAAGGTCCCTTCTGGCTCTGTACTTCTGAGATTATTATTAAGATTATTAAGTAATTAGTTAATTATCTGCAGCTAGTTCCCTTTGGAGAAGGAAAACTCCGATTTCAAACCTCCACTGCCTTGTGGCTATATCCACCAATGGAAAAGGCTTCAGGAGTTAACCTCGAGGCAAAATCCGGAGCTGGAGTCCCGAAGGCAGCTCGTGTCGTTCTGCCAACTCCTGCGACGTTGCTGGAACCAGTCGTATTGGCTCTTGCCTTTCCATTGGACCATTTCAGCAATATGGAGAGGGGGGATCTGCTGCTTGGGTAACAGCCTATCCTCCATATTACCTTACCCGGGCTTCATGCTCTGGAGAGGACACTCCTCGATTCAGAGCATGTTACCATAGTCTCTCGACTATGGTAATTTTCCATGGCTGAGCGAAGATTCAAACCCAGAACCGGACAGAGTCCTAGTCTGTCACTCCATCCACTGCACCACACTGTGTCTCCTTCTCAATATTATCATGCTACAATAACAGAATAGGCCAGTAGGGGGAAGCAGAGACATTCTCCTGCACTTTCCTGGCCTGGTAATGACAATGCAGTGCCTTCCTTTCAAACAGAAGACCTTTCCTAGCTCAGCCGGACCTTTTCCTGAATGCAATCCCATGCATTTAGCCGACCCTCTGAATATCATCATAATGACATGAAGCAGGATCCAAGGTGAGGTGGAACATTACCATGACAGGTATCTTTAAAATGTGAGCTGAGGTCCTTGCTAAACCTTCCGGGTTTATTTATTTATTTTTGCTCCTATGCCCAACTTAATTTGTTGTTGTGATTTAGGTTCCATTGGCTAAAATTCTCTGATCTGCTTCTGCTGGCCTAGCCCCAAGGGCTTAGCCTTTGGAAGTGAATTGCCTCCACTTAGGAAATCACAGATTTCTAAACTTAGAGCAACTTTGCTTCCAAAGCGACGTCATTTGCATAGCTGCTCGAGCGGATTCTCGCCGCCGTGTTTTGTAGGAATCATTTCAAGAGATGGAAACACTTCAGCCTCAGCAGGAGATTGTACGTTTTGATGGCCCAGAGTTCCATTCCGTTTAATTTTAAGTTCGGCCTTATGTAAACCTCTTGCAGAAGAAAATGGAAAATGCTCAGGCGGGCTCACCGTTTCCGAAGAGAGTGCTCGTCGCGTTCAACTTTCTGTGGATTTCGTCCAGCTCACAAACACTCGTGTGTTCCAAAAAGGGCTGCTAATTTAAGAAATCAAGCCGAGGCCATTGAAACCTCTCACCCTCTCTGCTTGAAGCTCTTGAGAATCAACGCTTTGCCAAAAATGGAAATGAAATGATGTTTCTTTCTTGGGGGGGGGGGAGTTATAAAAATCTTGAGAAGTCTCAGTAATTTTTCCACATGACTAGGTAAAGAATCATCTTTTATTGCTTTACTTATTCAATCAATCCAGCAGGAACCGATTGTTCCCTCTCTGCTTCAGAGTTTGAAGAGAGCCACGCCTCCCTTCTTAAGTGTCTTTTTCCCTCTCTTTTTCAGTGGGTGGTCAAAGTTATGTACTCTTCTGTTATTCAGTCAGTCATGTAGTCAGCGTGTAGCTATGAGTCAGGGAAACGCTATTTGTGTCAGCAACCATTTTTCTACAATATGCTGTTGTTTGATCTATTCGGGACTGCGAGGAAACGCAATTTTCAGTCTTTCTGTTACGGAGGTCTCTGAGTGAATTATTGAGGCAGGAAGTGCCAATGGAGAACAAACAAAAAGGGGTGGTCTACTCTGGGGAAACTTCAAGCCTATTCTGCTCTGTAGGTTGCTGAATTTTTTTCTGCTGTGTAATTAGAATTTTTTAGCCAGAAATTTCGCATTCTGCCAAGATAACCCTCTCTCCTCTGGTTCCACCTTCCCTTTCCCACCTCTTGTTTTCCTGGGGGGGGGACACCCCTCTGCTGGGAAATCTCTAAGCTCAGCCAGCATAAGGGCAGTTTTGCCCCCCTCAAGGAGACTTTTGCCAACTCAAGAAGCTTGTGTCTCTTCTTAGCCCTCTGCAGACCGCATATGTTTTCCATTTTTCATCAGAGCTGCAACTAACAACGTCGGCATGCAGAGACGTCACTCGTACGAAATTGTTTAAGCTTCCTTCACATAAGACAGAGGTCTCTAAGGAGAGGCTGGAGGAGAGCCCTTCCAGGTATGCCTCCGTCCCTCTGAGCGGTGGCCTCTCAGTTCTCTACTGAATCCATTGGTTTCGCGCTGCCTTCGCATGCGCTCCGACCAAAGGTCTCATCTCTACTAGACCAGGAATTGAGCTTGTTAAGTGAATAAGCGCCCTCAACGCAACTAGCACAGTTTTGGCACAATAGGGTTCGGCAGTTGTAGCCCATGCCAGTCGAAGCTTCTCATCTCTCTCCATTGAAGTCTACTCAGAACCCTCGTTCAGTCACAAATGTGTGGAGGAGATGTTGTTTGGCAGGCTCGTGTCGGAGAGTATCTCTCTTCCTCTCTCTCTCTCTCTACAACATTTGGACAGTCAAACTGGCTGACATGTTGTCAAAATGTCAGTCAAAGCATAGTCTGAAGTGTGTGTGTGTGTGTGTGTGTGTGTGTGTGTGTGTGTATGTGTCCCCCAAGTACAATATTTGAAAGAAGACAAATGAATTGCTAGTTCATCCGAGCAAGCAGGCAGACAAAACAACCGAAACGCATTTCCTTGTTTAACTCCTAAAAATGTTACTATTACGAATACAAGCTCTTTCGGGCTACAGTACTGAAGATATTTCTCATATATTTTGCCCAAGAAAGAAATGCCATATTTTGCATCACATTTTGGTGCAGTGTAGAGAAGGACACATCCTTCCTGAGTGGAAACATATCCCATAATAATATCCATTGGGCACTGGCATGTAGACTCTGACGGAGGGCAGCCCTTCCAGGTATTCTGAGTCTAAAATATTCAGAAATGGTTTTCCAGTCCCTTCTTCTGGTGCGGCTCTGGGACTGCCATGTATTTAGCCCGAGGCTGCACCTGTGGCAGGACAAACAACTCATGATCCACACAAACTCTGTGTGATCTTGGCTGACCCTTTTCATGGGGGCCACAATGGGGATTCCAACTCCTGGTCCCTGGTCCCTCAAGCCAAGTGTTCCTTTTTGTACCTGCTCTTCATATAGCCTTAGGCACCACAAAACAAAACAAAACAACAAGCAACAAACAACAACAACAACAAAACCTAGATGCTCTTGAGCGTATCACTTTGAACGCAACTTTCATTCAGAGGAGAGGCAGGATCTGTTCTTGTACAGGACACGCAACCATGGGCTCAAGTGACAGGAAGCCAGATTTAGGCTGAATATCAGGGAAAAAACTTCTTAATTGAGAATCGCTGATGGTCGGATTCCAAAGGATCTCCTGTATGGAGAATCAGTGCAGGAAAATCGCCCCAGAGGGAGACCCCAGCTGCGATCCAAGGAGATCTGCAAGCGGGATCTGAAGGTCTTAGGAATGGACCTCAACAGATGGGAAAACTGGACCTCTGAGCATTCAGCCTGGAGGCATGCGGTGCATCACGGCCTCTCCCAATTTGAAGAGACCCTTGTCCAGCAGGCCGAGGCGAAGAGACAGTCCTGAAAACAGCAAAATCAGGGAGCTGGACAGGGGACAGATTGGATTTGTCTTCAGGGTGGAAGGGATGGTCCGTCTCGAATTGGCCTTCTCAGCCACACTAGACACTGTTCCAAGTCCTCCATACAGAGCACGTGACCATAGTCTTTTGAGACTGAAGGATGCCTAACTAAGTACAACAATGGAACCAATTAAGAGGTAATGGAGGCATTCAGGAGAAAACTTGACAACCGGCTGTCAGATCTGCTTTTGATTCGGATTCCTGCCCTGGGCAGAAAGGCGGTGGAAGACAGGTGGGCCTGGCGTGTTCTGTTCTATGGGGTCACGAAGGGTCGGACACAACTTAAGGACTAAACAACAACAACTGAACAGGGGGTTACACCTGATGGCTTTATAGGCCCCTTCCAACTTCATGGTTCTCTGAAACCTTGAGTCAGACACCGTTATTACTGACAGACGATTTGTGGCCGGCAATTCTGTCAGAGTCTTCTACCAGGATATAGGGATTGAGGAAGAGTGCCATTCTAACCAAATGTTGAGATGATCCCGAATGTCTCCTTGCCAACCCCCCCCCCCAAGTGTATATCTGTGCCCCTCCAGTGTTACACACACCACGGCTTGAGAACTGTTGACAGGAGAGAATCACGGGCAGGAAGAGGATGGGCAAAACCAGGCCCGTTCTTGCGGAAGGCAAAGGGATGAGACACCTTCTCCCATTCCCATCCTTCAGTCGGACCACCTGGAAATGCTTGACTATAATGTGTGCTTGTGTCATTAATATTTGACATTTCAGAAACATGAAGAGTCAATAGCACTTTCAAAAAAATCAATTAAGAGCTAAGTTATTTGGGCGATCGAAATGCCAAATATCAAGCAGATGCAAAATTGAGCAATTTTGAGCCGGGGGGGGGGGGGGGGTCCACCTGGTAACCTTCAGTCTCTGTGACTGTGGAGGAGGCCTTCCCTCCATCGGCGAACCGAAGGAATTCATTTCCGTCCTGTGTTTGTTCATTCATTTACTTTATTTATTTATTTATTTATTTTAACCCTGCCCTTTTTTCCTTAAAAGGATCCCAATTTTGAGCTTTCAGGCTCAACGATGTTACGAAGGATGACCACCTACCGGGAGGGCTATGAAAGGGAGTTAACCAAATTCACGCTGGATGTGGTTTTCAGTCAATATGACTCTGTCATTTCCTGGAATATCGGAGACATCGATTGAAACCCTGTTGTGTCAGTTCACACAAGGCAAGGGCTGATGTCATCGTCAGCCACAGTGATTTTTCAGGAACAAAACAATTCCGGTCTCTCCTCCAAAATGTTCAGAGGCTTCTGTGGGATCCTTTTCATCGCCAGGCGGAGGGGAAGTCTTGAGTGACCAAAACCCGCCAACTCATCCGAGCAGCGGCGATTTGCACAAGTCCTCCTGGCAGCGCTAACTTTCTGCAATTAAAGGCTTTCCTCTTACCCTACAGCTCCAAATGGCTGCCCCAAAACAGAAGAGGATCTTTGGGGAAGAAACTGGAATTGTATTTTTTTAAAAAAAAATTGCTAGGGCTGATGGAATCAAGATCTTTACGTGGCCTAGCTTATGGCAACAGGATTCCATCCATAATCACAGAGCTGTAGAACCGCAGAACAATCGAGTTGGACGTGACCTTCGAGTCCCACTCCCTGCTCAAGGCAGGAATCGAAATCAAAGCAGATCTGGCAGAGGGTGGTCTAATTTTCTCTTGAAGGCCCCCAGCACTGGAGCGCTCAGCACGTCCCAAGGTCATGGATACCATTCTCGTGCTGCTCAAACAGTTACTTCCCCTGTCACCTCTGGCTCAGTTGGCCCCTCACCAGGCCTGGCGTGGTAGCTTCCAGCATCCTCTCAACTGATCTTCCAATCCTGGCAACAACTCAGGCTTCTCTGCCCCTGCCTTCCTGATGGAGGGGCCGAGAACTCTGTGCTCTTGCTTATGATTAACTGAAGAGGTGGGGAAAGCAAGCAAGCTGGGCCTGATGAGTGGCTAGATTGGCTGAGGAGGTGGGGGGAAAGCAATTGCCGCCTTTACGAACTGGGACGAACCAGGACGAACCAAGACAAACCAGTTTGTGCCCATCTCTATGGATTGTTTTTGCCCCATGCTTTTTGGTTCACTTGCAGAAATTCCAAAAGGAATTCTACCTGTTGTATGTGCTGCTTGCTGGTATTTCTCTCCTCCCTCATGGCACTACCCCCATCTTTCTCCTGTCCTCTGGCCCTCATAACCGACTGATTTGCGGGAAGATACATGCGTAGGGCTTCGGCCACAGTTAAAGGGAATCTCAATGTGACTGTAAACTTGTACTGGGATTCCATTTGTCACTGTGGTTGAATCCATATTTACTCTCGTACATGCAAGCAAGGATGTAGTTTAAATCACCAGGCCAAAAGGAATCTTGGTGGGAGAAATCAAGCATTCATGTCAGCTGTTCTGTTTTAATCAATATGCAACGTGCGCCCCCGCAGATCCCTAGGTTGTAAAGCAGGGCGTTGCAGAGGGAACAAGAGGCGCACTTGAATGTTCAGCAAACTGGCTTGGAGCAGAAAATAGATGAGTTTTCAAAAACAGAAGATCAAAGAACGTAGAAACGGAGGAGAAGAAACAGCTCATCCACCAGCGGCTTCCAGTAAATGGGCTGGTCATTTGAGTGGGAGGAAAAATGGTGGGAAGACCCTTGTCAACATCTTTAGAAGGCAACCAGCCATCCTGAAATATCTGCAGGGCTGTGAAGGGGAAGATAAAGCAGGATCGTTTTTCACTGCTCCAGAATGAAGGACCCAAACGAGTGGGTGCCGTTTACAAAAAAAGAAGATATTGACTGTGATAACTGTTTAATGGTGGGATGGGTGGACAACGTCACAGGCGGCTTTAAAACAGAGGTGTTCTGATCAGGGCATTTCAGCTTCCCTGCATTGCTCGGGGGGGGGGGGGTGGTTGGGTTTTGGAGCTGGTGACTCTTGAGTGCCTCCCTAACTCTATGCTTCTGTGATTCTGTTCTGTGAACAAAGGCTGATCATTTTGACCTTCAGAATCTGAGAAGGAATTTGAATAAGGAGAATCTCCTATGATCCTTACAAGTGTGGTACCTTTGCGGGGGGCGGGGGGGCTTTTGATGTGTCCTTTCTGAGAAGCAAGACCGGTTGCATTCCAGGATGATTCCCCCCCCCCCAAATCACTACATATAGGATCGCAGCCTTAGCAACTTTCCAGCCCGAGAGCTTGGAGAAGTTATTTTTTCGACTACGAGGTGGAGATGATGGGAGGCTCAAGGAAGCCGTTCTTCTGAGCTCGTTCTCCTCAGAGCAACGGCTGGCCAGTCAGTGAATGTTTGCATGTGGGGGTGAATGATGGTGATTGCCATGTGATCCTTACAAACGGAGCGGCTTTTGCAAGTTGAATTTTTGCAGCATTATTGGGTTGAATTTGGTCACCCTCCAGGCCAGCCCTTAAGGCCAGTGGAAGACAGGAGGGCCTGGCGTGCTCTGGTCCATGGGGTCACAAAGAGTCGGACACAACTTAACAACTAAACAAAAACAACAACGGGCCAGCTAAGGATTAAAACCTTAGGTGTATAATCACAGAATCATAGAAAAGTGAAGTTGGAAGGGGCCTACAAGGCCATCCAGTCCAACCCCTTGCTCAAGGCAGGAATACAATCAAAGCAGATCTGCCAGGTGATTATCCAAGTTTTTCCTTGAAGGCCTCCAGTGTTGGAGCGCTCAACGCCTCCCCTTGAGGTAACAGTTTCCATTGTTGTACTGCTCTAACACTTAGGAAGTTTTCCCTGATATTCAACCCAAATCTGGCTTCCTGTAATTTGAGCCCATCGTTGCCTGTCCTGCACTTTGGGGTGATTCAGAACAGATCCTGCCCCTCCTCTGTATAAAGATCAAGCAGTCTTATCCATATGGCTCCCACTCTTTGTCTTGTCTTAATACCTTCGGGGTCTGAGAAAGAAGGAAATTTCAACATTTGCAAATCTGTTTGCAAATAGAGGATTCCTGAACACACCGGAGGCCGTTGCTAACTTTTAGCAAGCGCTTAGCCGATGTCAATGGAGGAAAGCCACCGGATGATCCCCCTGGTTCCAGGAGATCTCACGGCAATGAAGAAAGGCCAAGATTTGAAACCAGTAACAGAGATCAGCACTCATGCTGTGGGCCTAAACCAGGAGCATATAAACCCTGCCCCTGAACAGCTGCTATGCCCCAGATCTTTGTATGCTCAGCAGGAACTAGAGCTCTGAAAAGCCTTTGAGTTTTGCAGATCTAAGATGATGATGATGATGATGATGATACATTCTCTGAAACGGATGAATTTCTTTCTTCACTGAGATGGGCTTCCTCAATAGGCCATCTAGGAATCAGCGATGGATAGCCCCGAGGTTTCTTTGTCTCATGCCTGAGAAGGAGACAAGCAAGGATCAACCTTGCTATCCAGACCCCTGCAAGAAGAAGCGCCTGGGCACACAGGAAGGTCTGGGATGGTGTAGGGTGTGATTCCAGGGCACGGGTTTCATGCGCGTGCCCACGACACCGCCCCGCTTCAGGCAAACAGCTGCACAGAGCTTGTGTGTGTGTGTGTTGTTCTCGGTTTTTGTCTCCCTTTGGGTTGCAAGACACACAATTTTACGTAAAAGACGACTTGCAGAATCCACAAGGTAGTTAGGGGATTGGTTCAGCCTTCCCAATGAGCTGGGCCAAGGCGCTGGCATTCCGCTTTCCCGCAAAGGAATACGTGGCTCTGATGAGACTGGCCTGAAAAGTCGTGGTAGGCCCACCTCTGCTCCTGATTTGGGCTGGCATGCCCAACAGAGAATCGAGAGCTGGATGCCTCCCTGCCTGCTTCCATGGGGTTCTGGGAGGTACCATTGTTAAGGACACAGGGCAGTCTCTTAAACCAGCCAAACACATGAGTCCATCAATATTCTCTGCTCGGCTTGGCCCCAGATCTCCAGAGCCCTCGGGCAGAGAAAAGTGTTCCCAGCAACATCGTCTGAGAACTCTTGTTGCAGGTGATGTCAAGGAACGGCCCTTGGATGCTGTATGTGCGCAAAACAGGTGTGATCTCTTGCTTAAGCCACGGTCTCTCCCCAACACACGGTGCTCTGCATTGGGTGATCCAGGCACCGGTCCTTTCGCCCCCGGCTGCACCGAGTGGCTGGCATGCTGCCCATTAAAAGGAGGACAAAAGCACACGATTTTGACATGCGGGAAGCGAATCCTATTAACTGGACAACCATCCGTCTGATTTGCTTTTATTTGGATTCGTGCAGTGAACTGCAGGTTGGACGTAACAGCCTTATGAGCTCCTTCCAACCCCACGATTCTATGTTTTGTAATAACTGTTGTGTTTTCATGTACTGTCAAGCTGCTTCTCACTGATGGTGGTGATCCCAGTAGGTGAGATAGTCAAGGAATTGGTCCACCAGTGCTGCCCTTGAGTGAATTTCTGCAGCCAGCCAGGGATTTGAACCCAGACCTCTTAAATTCTCATCTGACACTTTCACATAGAAGAGACACCTCTCTGGACCACAGCCCACAGAAATCTCCCAGCCAACAGGTCTGCTGGCCACGGTCACTGGCCACACTTCCTAGAGGATTACGCTACAGAACAAGGCACATTTCAAACTTTAAGGTGGGTTTAATGCTATGCTGGATTAATCATCTGGAGGTATAAAGAAACATGTCATTTGAATCTCTTGAAAAAGCTGCCATTCCTCCCAGATCAAGATGTACCACTCTTTTGCAACAGGGGATCTCCTCCCCCTCCTCCTGCTCATCATCATCATCATCTTAGAACCACAGAGCAGGAAGAGACCCTACAAACCCTGTCAAGGAGACCCAGTGAGGAATCAAACTCCCAACTTCTGGCTCTGCAGCTGGAGATTTAAACCACTGAGCTATCTAAACTCAGAAAAGACATTGTCGATCATCCAATTTACGACATTGCTGAAGTTGTAATTTCCCTGCAAGATTGAGCACCAGCTGCAGAGGTTAAATAAACTTTTCTTTCCTTTTGGAAAAGTACTCTCAGTGAGATTTTTGCAAAACACACATTTGTTTATTTCAATGCAATGAATTAATTAACTGGTTAAAGAACTGAAAAGGCAGCTAATTGAAAAGCTGTAATCAGCTTACGAGCCTACTCATGGCAGCCTTGAATATTTTCAGGGATAAAGACAACTGATTTGTTAATCAATGACCAAATTAATAACATTCAATGTTCCCCACACCCCCAACTCCCTTAGTCATCATGCATCCATAATGTGGCCACTCAGACCCACAGCTACTGGTTCCCTTTATGCCAAGTCAGCTGGTACATTTCTGAAATGCAGGCTGGGGCCGAACGATGTCACATTGGCTTCTCGTCTCGAACCAGCTCCACTTCAGCATGAAAACAGCTGTCGTTAGCAGCCAGATGCATGTGACGGAGGAGCGCCTCTAGGAACCCACGTCCCGTCACTCAGGCTCGAAATGCAGGCTCACTGCAAGAGCCAACTTCCCCATCACGGAGACGTCAATCGTGTTCAAAAAGCAACTTCTCTTTTGGAGCGCTCTTTGATAATGCCTCATATGCTTTGCCCAGGGGCCTCTTTTTGAAACAGAAGCTCCGGCTCGTGTCTAGCACGCCCCCTGCCATATTGCCTTGTTGTAGGAAACTCGATTCATAGGTGTCACTCACAAGTTCTTAATGATGAACAAAAGAAAAAAAAGAAAATCAAAGGGCCCGTGTAACTCCTTGAGATGGAACACAATGCATTTACTGCCTGGGACCGATGCGGGCAGGCAGGCTCAAATGGGCAGTCGGCTTTAACGTCTTAGCAGGAACAAATGGGAATTCAAGGACTAGATCATTAACGTTCTGCAAAATGTCTTTTGATCTTCTGCTTGTCAAGTTATGTTCGCCAGTTTTGAAGCTGCCTGTAATTTGTTCACTTCGCCTTTGGGTTTTGCCCGGCTCGTGGAATAGGAAAGGGTTTGACGCAGTGAGCTGCATGGAGGAAGCAAAGCCTAAAGCTTGCCTGGGGTCCCGTGCAGCTGAGGAGCAAACACATGCTGAGGTCAAGGTGGTCCAAGCTGAGGGTCAGCAAAAGTGGAAGTGAACAGGGAGACATTGGATAAAGGCAAACCATTTTCATGCGCAGGCAGTGGTCCCCAGCCATGGGTCGGCCAGGTGTTCTTGGACTGCAACTCCAGAAGACTTCACCACCAGCTGCGTTGGCAGGAGCTTATGAGAATTGTGGTCCAAGAACATCTGGGTCACCCAAGGTTAGGAACCACTGCTCTAAGCGAGAACTAGGTAGCCGTGGGTCCAAGGATGGTGTAGAGGCACCTCCGAACAGCTTCTCTAGCCTGGCCTCTAAAAGAAGCCACCAGAACTCCACCCATATTTGAGATGCCTTTCACGAGAAGGTCATACCCATGAAGAACAATCGACTGGTCAGTAAACCTTTACTCCAGCTAAGCCTTTGTCCTGAACAGGAGGACTCTGGCTGCCTCTTCAGGTGGCAACACCCCTGAGGGTTCTGGGTCATTCTGTCTCTTCTCAACAACTTCCACTTCATTTGCCCTGGAAGACTCTCCCAACGTCTCCAGGTTTTCCAGAGCCAAAGTATGTTCTTTGCATCGTCAGGCACTGGGGTCCCCGGGTCCGCCTCTCAGGCAGCATCACAACAGTCTCATCCTGTGAAATCTTGACTCGCCCAAACACTCCAGCAAGTAATGGACGCCGTTTACACCCCATAGTCGCCAATAAGCTGGCAGGATAATCAGCACAGAGCACTGAGCCGACGCATGAAATCCCTACACTGTGACCTCATGCGGAGCAGTAGACTTCTTCTTTCTACTCATGTAACTTCTAGTTACTCGCGCATGCATTAGGGTTTAAGAAACTGCACCTGGACTGCTAAGCTTATCTTACACCCCTGACGCCACCTTGTATGAGGCCCTTAGATCTTGTCCAAAGACCTTTGACTGAAGCAATATCTTGAATAAGGGGAAACGGCAGATTTGGACAAAGGGCAGGGAGATTCCTCTTTTTTCTCTGCCCCAATTCCCTAGTGGCTTCTGCTTCCATGATTCCTCTCAACCCACTCACAAGGAGGTTAAGAGGTTTTTACTCATCCAGAAGCCTTTGGATCTGAATTGCATTCCGGCTTCTGATCTAGAGAAATCTGGGTTCCGGTTCTGATTCTTGAGCGGAAGACTCCCACCTCCTCCCTGGCAACAAGGCTGTTCTTTCCCAACTGATTTAATATGATCCCCAGATTCTTTCAAAGATGTCTTTACATGCCTTCACTTGGAAGGATCTGAATAAAATGCATCGATTGGTATTCACAGTAAAAGCTACTGCTTAGCATCTAGAACCGAAAAACAACAACAGCAAGGCCTCAGGTGCAAGGAAAGATCTGAGGAAGCTTGTAGGATGCACGGAAACACTTCTGACAAGCCCCCAAATATTTCAGATATCTTTGGACTGTAACTCCCAACATCTCACAATCAAGACAGTTGTAGTCCGAAAAAGAGAGTGAATTCACTAAGGTCTAGCACAATCAACTTGAGCCTCAAAAACCCAAGACTGGGAAAATATACAGCTTTACATTCAAAATGCAATGGGCTTCATAAATGAACTTCTGTGTCCCAGAGGTCTCCTTCCTTACCCCCCCCCCCCCAGCATTCTCAACCAACAGAAAACTTAGACTCATGGGATATATCTCTACACTCACGCGTCTGCTGAGCCTCAGACAGCCTAAGCAAGAAAAGCCTCTTAAATCTCCCTTCCTTGACCTGCACCATAGAAAAGAATCATTGCCCTTTTTTGGCCCGGCAAAACGATCTGCTCAATGGCATGGCCGATGCAGAACGGTCTGATTCACACCCATCTGCACATCAAGATGGGACCTGAGCAAATGAGACCAAGGTAACCTCGACGCCTCCAAAAACAAACGCCCGCCATCTGTCTCACCTGCCGGATCCCCAGGTGGTACGTGAGGATGCGATCCACGGCATCCGGATTCATTTGGGTCCATTCGAGGCTGTAAGCATAGACACGGGCTCTGTTCTGCCATAACGGATTGTAGGTGTCGTAGTAGAACTCCGGAGCATATGCTTTGCCTGCAAGAAAGGAATTGGAGGTATCAGCACCAGGCAGGAGAGGAGGAGAAAGAAAGGAAATCGAAGGAAGGAAGGAAGGAAGGAAGGAAGGAAGGAAGGAAGGAAGGAAGGAAGGAAGGAAGGAAGGAAGGAAGGAAGGAAGGAAGGAAGGAAGGAAGGAAAAGAGGAAAGGGGAAGGAAGGAAGATTGTTTTTCCACATTATGTTTTTAGCTGCTGGTGGTTTTATTCTCACTTCGCTTCTTCCTTCTCTGCACCAAGAACAATTCTGAGCCATATTCAAAGCATTTTCTGAAGCCCAGCTGTACAACTCTGTATCCAATAACCAAAATTGCACTAATACACTGAAATTAAATTCAAACACACAAACACACACACACACCACCCAAATGTATAGATCCTAATCCAGCACAATCATGCTGGATGGAGAAGAGACATCTTTTAAAGTCTCAAGGTTCAACCAACCACTTCAGCAAAAAGGGCTTCCAGGAGCAGATCCTATTTGGGGTGCCAGGACTCAGCTCCCAAACTCACATCGCAGGGACCGATGCACCCAGTGGCCATGCTCTTGATCTATGCTGGATGGATCAGGTACGCGTGGCAGCACTGAAGGCCGCTCGAGCTTTGGAACCTGCCACTTACAGTTTGCAATCAATGGCCAGAAACTTATTGCTCATCTTGCATAACTTTCATGGCTAACTGAAGCTACGATCTAGGCTTGACAATCCACTTTGGACCACAGCCCACACAAATCTTTCAGCCAGCAGATCCACTGGCCGTGATCCCTGGCCACGCTACCGAGAGGATGACACGACAGAGCGAGGCATGTTTCAAACTCTAAGGCAGGTTTAATGCATTGATGGATTAATCATCTGGAGGTACAAGGAAATATGATAGAGTTCCTCTTCCTCTCAGACCAAGAAGCACTACTATTATGCAACATGGGTTATCATCATCATCATCATCATCATCATCATCATCATCATTGTTACATAACAGCACTGATGTTACCTGTCTGTCATGGGTTTGGAGGGAAAGTTCCATCCTATGGGGAGTGGAAGGCGGGACATCAGGAGGAGGGGCTGTACTGTATAAATATGTGATGCCTGTGTGGTGAAGAGGAGATGCTGAGACAGACTATGAGACACTGGGTTGGGACGAAGCAGCAGCTGGGGAAGAAGAAGCTGTTGTGGGAGTCTGGGTGTCTGACAGGGTACTACTGTGTGTCAGAGTACCAACCTGATAAGTTCAGGTGTCTGTGGGTTAGCCAGAACTGATGGGTTCAGGGTCTGTGCTTTAAGTTAAAGGTTCTAGGTGAACCAAACTGTATGCTTGTGTGTGTGAGAATAAGCCACGTTACTTTATTTTATTCACCTGATTGTTTTATTTACCCTGTTTGTATTTAAAATAAACCTTATTCTTTTATTGTTTAAAAATCCATCCCTGGTCTGTGTGACTTATTAGAGGGAATGGTTGGTGGCAGCTTAGTAACTGTGTGATAGATCCCAGTAGGTCTGGGTTTGTCACATTGATTGGTGGCAGCGGTGGGATACGACTGGTCCAGTTGTCCAGCGGTCCAGCAAAGCCTTGGCAAGTGTGCCCAGAGCAAGGGGGGTCTAGTCAGGGACAGTCTGAGGCGCGTAGGTAATCTTCTAGGTGTACCTCACGGGGAGGTGCACTAGTAGAAGAACGTGCCAACTGGGGAGACTTAGATTAAGGTGCTCTGAGGCAGCCTGATTTTGGCGGGAAAACGCTGAGGCAAAACTGCGTAGCAACAGTGAGCTACCTTGCCAGCTGAGAGGCCCAGCAGAGGGGGGTAGGCTCTGACTCGATACTGTTGCAAATTTAGTGCTGAAGAACAGCAGCAATCTCTAGGAGAGCTGGTTCTGAGGCAAGAAGGAAAAAAGTGGTCGTTTTATTTTGAGGCTTGACTTTTTAAAGCAGCCTGTTCTGAGGGGGGATTATGCCCTTGACTCGAAGTCAAGTAACAGACATGGGTGAAGTGAAAGACCCCCAGATTGACCAAGGTTCTGAGGATGAATTTGGCTCAGTGCAAGGTGACAGCACAGGAGAGCAAGACCCAGAACTCAGAAAAATACTCCTAGCCCAACAGCATGAACTGAGGGTGAGGGAAATGGAAATCAGAAGAAAAGAAAGAGCTGAAATCTGTCAGGCAGAGGCAGATGCCAAGAAAAGGGGAATGGCCATGAGGATAAAAGAGATGGAACTGAAACACCAAATTAGACTGGTACAATTGGAATTGAAGTTCCTAAATAAGTTTATTAACAATTTATCAGTGGAAGAAATGTCAAAGAAGGAAAAGTATGAGGCTCAGGTCAGACAAAGTGAGCAAGATCTTGAAAAATATACTCAGCAAAAAGACATTAATTTAAAAGAAATCAGAGATAAGACTGAAGAAAAAGTAAAAGAGATAAAAGCTAGGGCTGAGGAAGAAATTTTACAGATCAGGGCTGAGTTTGAGGCCAAGCAAAAGGAGCTGGATTTGAGAATAACAGGGAAAAGCCAGCAAGGGGGAGGGGCCCATGGTGAAGGGAAGCCCTCAGACATGAAACTAAGACCTCAGATTTTGGAGGGAAAACCAAAACAGGATGAGAAAGACTCAAAATACACCAGAAAATGTTATTTCTGTCAGGGAAAGGGTCATCTGATCTCAGAGTGTGAGAAATTGAAGCAGCTAAAAGGAATGGTGCCTCAGAATTCTAGTGGGACCAAGCCAAAAGCTGTGTTCTGTGTCCAGAAAGAGCAAGGCTCAGTGTCACAGAGGGAGCCTGTTGCCATGGCTACTCAGTCTGGAACAGCTACCTATGCTGAGCAGGCTGAGGAAAATGGTCCTCTTGTGGAGGTAAAGCGCTGCTTGCTGATAAAAACAGATTCTCCGTTGTTTGAGACAGCAGGAGTGGACGTAGGAATACTTGACCGTCAGTATAGGGGGCTGCGGGACACTTGTTCCCAGGTAACCCTGTGCCATCCAGATATTATTCCCCGGGAGTTTATAATCCCAAATGAGAGCATAAAGGTAGCAGGTATTGAGGGGCAGGTAATCTCTCTGCTAGTAGCAGAGGTACCTGTCAACTTTCAAGGCTGGAGGGGAGATTGGCGGATAGCGATTTCATCGACTCTGCCAGCAGCCGTGCTCGTGGGAAATGACCTGGCTGAACATGTGAAACGGGTGCTAGTGATTACACGCTCACAAGCCACCACAGGGACAGTTCAGGGGGGTAATGATGAGCCAGAGACGGAGGCAGAGGGGAGTTCAGAAGCTGTGGTGGAAACCTTAACCACAGACAGCAGATTTGGACAGGAGCAGAAGGCAGACGCCACTCTCCAAAAGTGTTTTGAACAGGTGACTGACGCGCAACTAACACCTGAAACCCCAGTGAGATTTCTGGAGAAAAAGGGGATTTTATATAGAGAAACCCTGAGAAATATCTCAAAAGGGGGAGATGGGATCAGAAGTCAGCTGGTGGTACCTGAAAAGTATCGCCCCATGATCTTACAGAGAGGTCACTCTGACATGTTTGCTACACACTTAGGAGTGAACAAAACACAGCAGAGAATCACACAGAATTTCTACTGGCCTGACATAGGGAAGCAGATCAGGGAGTTCTGTAAACAATGTGATGTGTGTCAAAGGCAGGGGAATAACCGCGACAGGACCAAAGCAAAGTTGTGCCCTTTGCCTGTGGTTGACACTCCGTTCAAATGCATAGGGGTGGATATTGTGGGACCTTTGCCCAAGGCCACAAAGAGGGGGAATAGGTTCATTCTAACAATTGTGGACCATGCCACAAGGTATCCTGAAGCCATACCCTTGACAAACATCGAAACTAACACAGTGGCCGATGCTTTGGTGGGGTACATGTCCAGGAAGGGATTTGCCTCAGAGATAATCACAGATTTGGGCACATCGTTCACGTCAAAGCTCATGAAACGCTTATGGCAAATCTGTGGAATTAAGCTCAGGGAAGCCACTGCCTATCATCCTGAAAGTGATGGGGTAACTGAGAAGTTCAATGGGACTCTAATGCGCATGATTAGGGCTTTCTTGGCAGAGAATCCAAACAATTGGGACCAGAAGCTGCAATCCCTTTTGGTTGCTTATCGATCAGTGCCACAAGCCAGTACCGGGTTCAGTCCATTTGAACTTTTATTTGGGAAAGGGGTGAAGGGGCCCCTTGATTTGATCGAGCAGGGTTGGGGGCAGATCGCCCAGGGTGACCCACAAGACGTTGTGACTTACATAGACACCTTGATGAATGACCTAAGGAGAAACCTAGAGCTAGCAGCAGAGACCCTGCCAGCTCAAAAGGTCAGAAAGAAAGCTTGGGATGACCAGGAAGGCAGGGAGAGGCGCTTTAACCCAGGGGAGGAAGTGCTTTGGCCTAGGCTCTGCAGAGAGAGCAAACTGCAGCTGGGTATCCCAGAAAGAAAATACTTGGGTCACAAGGTAGGGGGAGGAGTGATAAAACCCCTGGAGGCCAAAATAGAAGCTGTTCGTGATTGGCCCAGACCCAACACCAAGAAAAAAGTCAAATCATTTCTTGGGTTGGTGGGCTACTACAGAAAGTTCATCCCGAGGTTTGGCGAGATTGCGGCTCCGCTGACCGATCTGACGAGGAAGAAGACTGATGACCGCATCCCGTGGACCAGCGACTGTGAGGCGGCGTTCCAGAGGTTGAAGGAGGCGTTAATCAACTATCCTGTCCTGCGTGCTCCAGACTTCGACCGGGAGTTCATCATCTACACCGATGCGTCTAACAGCGGGGTAGGAGCAGTTCTGTGCCAGGAGGATGAGAATGGTGACCAGCATCCAGTGTCCTACCTGAGTAGGAAACTTCAAAAAGGTGAGAGACATTTGGCAACCGTGGAGAAGGAGTGTTTGGCCATAGTCTACGCGATCCAGAAGGCCAAGCCTTACATCTGGGGAAGACATTTTGTTCTGTGTACTGACCATTCACCATTGCAATGGTTAAAGACAATGAAAACCCACAATAGCAAACTTATGAGGTGGGCTTTGAACTTACAGGACTATGACTTTGAAGTGAAGGTGGTCAGAGGGTCAGTGAACTGTGTTGCTGACGCCTTATCAAGAAGACCTGAAGACTGAAGACGGCGAAAGAACATGGACTATATGTATATAATGAAGACAAAAAGTTAAAATGTACCTGGTTTTAAATTGGTTTGTATTAATAAAGGTAAAATTGATGTAATGCATATGGTAAATGTTTGAAATGCCTATTTGCTATGTTTAACTTGGAGTGTAAGTATATGTAAGTATTATAGGGTATGTATAACTGTTGTTGTATGTTTTATACAGGTTGTTTTTTTGGTGAAAAGCACCTTAGCTTTCCCCCTACAAAACAACTTATAAAGAGGGGAGGTGTTACATAACAGCACTGATGTTACCTGTCTGTCATGGGTTTGGAGGGAAAGTTCCATCCTATGGGGAGTGGAAGGCGGGACATCAGGAGGAGGGGCTGTACTGTATAAATATGTGATGCCTGTGTGGTGAAGAGGAGATGCTGAGACAGACTATGAGACACTGGGTTGGGACGAAGCAGCAGCTGGGGAAGAAGAAGCTGTTGTGGGAGTCTGGGTGTCTGACAGGGTACTACTGTGTGTCAGAGTACCAACCTGATAAGTTCAGGTGTCTGTGGGTTAGCCAGAACTGATGGGTTCAGGGTCTGTGCTTTAAGTTAAAGGTTCTAGGTGAACCAAACTGTATGCTTGTGTGTGTGAGAATAAGCCACGTTACTTTATTTTATTCACCTGATTGTTTTATTTACCCTGTTTGTATTTAAAATAAACCTTATTCTTTTATTGTTTAAAAATCCATCCCTGGTCTGTGTGACTTATTAGAGGGAATGGTTGGTGGCAGCTTAGTAACTGTCTGCCACTTACAGTTTGCAATCAATGGCCAGAAACTTATTGCTCATCTTGCATAACTTTCATGGCTAACTGAAGCTACGATCTAGGCTTGACAATCCACTTTGGACCACAGCCCACACAAATCTTTCAGCCAGCAGATCCACTGGCCGTGATCCCTGGCCACGCTACCGAGAGGATGACACGACAGAGCGAGGCATGTTTCAAACTCTAAGGCAGGTTTAATGCATTGATGGATTAATCATCTGGAGGTACAAGGAAATATGATAGAGTTCCTCTTCCTCTCAGACCAAGAAGCACTACTATTATGCAACATGGGTTATCATCATCATCATCATCATCATCATCATCATCATCATCATCATCATCTTAGAACTGCAGAGCTGGAAAGGACCCTATGGATCATCGGGTCCAGCCTCTGTCAAAGAGGCCCAGTGGGGAATCAAACTCCCAACCTCTGGTTCCAAAGCCAGATGCCTAAACCATTGAGTTATCCATACCATAGGAAGACATCGTTAATCACCCAATTAAGAGCATTGTTGATTCTTCATTTCCCTGCAAGACTGAGCACCAGCTGCAGAGGTTTAATAAACTTTTCTGCTCCTTTGAAAAAGTACTCTCGGTGAGATTTTGCAACACACACATTTTTTTAAAAAAAAAATTCAATGTAATGAATTAATTAACTGAATGACTGAATTAACTAACTCAAGGACTGAAAAAGATTGCTAATTGAAAAGCTTTAATCAGCCTACGAGCCTATTCACGACAGCATCAAATATTTCTAGGTAAAAGACAACTGATTTTTTCAACCAACAGCCATATTCATACAATCTGATATTGCTAACGTCTCTGCTTTCTTAGTGTGCCTCGGTTCCATGCTTGGTCATGTGCCGAATTGCATGATTGAAGGAAGCCACAGCACCAGGTCAGTTAGCTGGAGTTTCCCGCCACAGGTTGCATGAAACATAAGAGGACATCTAGAGGATTGCTGGAATCGTGGGCTGCTCGGAGCTGAGACATGCGCTGGAAGGAGGCTTGCCATTTGATGTGGCCCGCAAGCCATCGAAGGCTTTATTTATTTATTTATTTATTTATTTGATTTGTATCCCGCCCATCTGGTAGGTCAATACCACTCTGAGCAGCTAACATAAAAATATACAATTATAATAGCATAAATCCAAAAATATCAAATATCAATTAACAAAACATAATAAATCATAAATAATAAATAGAAAAAGAAGAGAAAAGTAGTTTAAATTAAATTAGATGCTGGCAGGAGGGAAGGCCTTGACATAAAGCCATGTTTTTAATTGAGTTTTAAATGTACCCAGCGAAGGGGCCGCGCGGATCTCAAGAGGAAGATTGTTCCAAAGGCGAGGAGCCACCGCCGAGAAGGCCCGGTTTCTTGTCTTCTCTCTCCGGGCCTCCCTCGGCGTCAGGCCCCTCAGCCTCACCTCCTGGCTCGTGCGGGTGGTTCGGGTAGAACTTGGTGGGTGAAGGCGTTCCGCCAAGTATCGAGGTCCCAAACCGTTTAGGGCCTTATAAGTGAGCATTAAAACTTTGAAGTCGATACGGAAACAAATGGGCAGCCAATGCAGTCTAGCCAGGATGGGAGAGATGTGATGATATTTTCTCCCTCCGGTGAGAAGTCTGGCTGCTGCATTCTGCACCATCTGAAGTTTCCGTATCAGCCTCAAAGGTAGCCCCACGTAGAGCGCGTTGCAGTGATCTAATCTTGAGATTATGAGTGCGTGTACTAAGGTAGTGAGGGACCCCGTGTCGAGATAGGTCCGCAGCCGGGCAATCCGCCAGAGGTGGAAATAGGCGGAGCGGACGACCGACGTCACCTGTGTTTCCATGGTGAGCGTCGGGTCCAAGTGTATGCCCAAGCTGCGGACCCCACTCGCCGGGGCCAAGGTCGCCCCCCCAAAGGAGAGAGGGCCATCCAGGCCACCAACCACGGGGGGCCCCACCCTCAGGACTTCCGTCTTGTCCGGGTTCAGCCGCAGGCCATTTTCCTGCATCCATTCCAGTATAGTCTCCAGGCAGCGCTGGAGGGTCAGGACGGCATCACCTGCAGTTGGCAAAAAGGAGATGTAGAGCTGAGTGTCATCAGCGTACTGGTGACACATCGCTCCACACCTCCTGATGACCCCCGCTAGCGGCCTCATATAGATGTTAAATAGCATTGGGGAGATAATCGAACCCTGTGGAACCCCACAATTGGAGCTCCACGGGGCCGAGACATGCTCCCCAAGCTGAACTCTCTGGGGGCGGTCCTCCAGGAAGGAACGGAGCCAGGCTAACGCCAGGCCACCGATTCCCAGCTCGGAGAGCCTCCCCAGGAGGATACCGTGGTCGACGGTATCAAAGGCCGCCGAAATATCGAGGAGGACCAACAGAGACAATTTGCCCCTGTCGGCCTCCCTGAGCAGGTCATCTTGCCTGATAGCACAGCCTTCCGTGTCGAAACTGCATCAGGAGCCAGCAAATGGGTTGGTGGGTGACGAAAATGTGTGATGTCACAATGAACTTGTGATGGGGGCTGGGGGAAGCCACTCTAGAATTTGATGGGTATTTACAGATGACAACTGACTCCAGACCATGGGAAACTTCAGTCACATCCTATTCAGGAAGCTACGCAAAGTCTTTTATGGTCCTGAAATAATGGAATGCATAAAACCAGCAGCAAAAATGTTAGAATGCTATCGAGGAATTTTATTTTGGTGAGATTATTCTGAGGAAGGCCCTAGAAGTCATGGGCATTTGTAGGGTTTCTTGTTTGTGGTGGTTTTCTGAGTCTCTTTTCAAGTCAAGATATTCCCAACAAGATTATCCTCCCACAACAGTGAGATTTTCTGGCTTCTTACAAAAATTGTTGTTGTGTAGTCGTTAAGTCGTGTCCAACTCTTTGTGACCCCATGGACCAGAGCATGCCAGGCCCTCCTGTCTTCCTTCCACTGCCTCCTTTATTTATTTTATTTTGCACCTGTTACTCTGCACAGGAAGTTTCCAAGCGTTGTGCAGCTTATTGCCCTTTCCAACTAATCTTGCACAGGAAAGATGCACTTCTGCACAGGACCTGTAACCATCCTACACAGCTTGACATCTCCTCTGTACTTCCGGAGTGAATCCTGTGCAGGAATTTCTGTCCAGAAATGCTAATGATTAGTGCTTCCACTGATGGGGCGGTACACCAACCAACCAACCAACCAACCAACCAACCAACCAACCAACCAACCAACCAACCAACCAACCAAACAACCAACCAACCAACCAACCAACCAACCAACCAACCAACCAACCAACCAACCAACCAACCAACCAACCAACAATACACAATCTAGTGTAGCTTGCCCATTTCTTCCAGAAGAAAAATGACTACAGCATTTCTGAGAAATCTCCTGAGATTTCCAGCAAAATCTCAAAACGTCTTGGGAGTGGGGCCAGGAATCTTGCATTGAGAAATCTATTTGCAGTAAGAGGGATTTCTGCCCCTTGATTTCCCTCTGATTTTGAGAACTGGAGAAATCTTTAGAGGATGTGAAACAATGACAGCCATGCTGTGTCTTGAATGGAGACAATCTTGGCTATTCATTCAGTCAAGGCAGGAAGAAAGGTTGACTTCAGTGCTACTGCATGGAATATCTTCACCTCCCCCACATACCCTGTGAATTTGCTACTGACAACAAATATGGAGTCTCTGCAGGAGCAGTTGCACAAACCACAACATTGCACACGTTATCAAAGGCCTGGCCTATGAGCAAGAGAATCAATATGGAGAGCAAGGTTGCTTGTGTTCAACAGAGCAATGCAAATGTTGAGGAGGGTGAACGAAAGCAATAAAAGGACGGGGTGGGGGAGAGAACAGAGAGCTCCATTTTTAGAGAGGCAGGACACAGAGCAGCTCAAAAAGTCGACAGCTTGAGATTCACCTTTTTGCCGAGTTCTCAGACACACACAAAAAAACCCTTCTTCAAACTGAATATTCAATTGGATTTTTGAAAATGGATATATACAGACGAGCACACTCTGGTAACTCTGTATGGATTTCTTGCCATGAGATGCAATAAGATCACTTGAATATTTCTGAGCTGCAGTACAAACATCCACACCACACAGCCTACGGGTTTCTTTCCCACGCCAGTAAGATGGTGTGGAGACGAGGCTGATGGCTCCCGAATAACTCTCAGCAAACATGGTCAATGTTTAGACCAGATGCCCAGTGAGTTCCATAAATGTCTGGCCCACTTTTGACCCCCAACCTCTGTGCCACAGCCCCAAACTGACCATGCACCATGGGGGGGGGGGAAGACACAGTACCTTTTCAAAACAATGTGTGTGTATGTGTGATGGGGTGGGAGAGAGAGAGAGGGAGAGAGCATGCATGAGGACATAGAAGGAGTCTCCCCGAAGAGTGGACAAACATTGTGAGTAAAGTTGGGTGTTCCCTTGGCAATAGTGTACGTCCAACAAACCCTTCATTTCAACACACTTACTTATATATACCAGAACAACAGCAATCGTGATAATAGCATAACAAGATGCTAAAAAAAGTGTGCTGCTTATATACCACCCCATAGCACTTCATGCACTCTCTGGGTGGTTTACAAGTTAATTGTGCAGGCTACACATTGCCTTCCCCCCCCCCCCCCAGTGAGCTGGATACTCATTTTACTGACCTCGGAAGGATGGAAGGCTGAGTGAACCTTGAGATGGCTACCTGGGATTGAACCCAAGGTCGTGAGCACAGTTTTGGCTGCAGGAAAGCCATTGAACCCGTGCGCCATGTGCATCCCGAGTTCTCTCCAGTAGCACCAGAGCAGGAGTTGCTTGTAGAAATAAAGAAGGAGGTAGAGATCTCTTCGAAGACAAATGAGAACAAAGTTCCAGATGTGTTTACCAACTGAGGCAGGACATCCACAACCTAAAGGGAGTGTCCCCAAGCCCCCAATCTTGAAAGCCCAAACCCAAGGTGTGAAGGGCCTTATCGTCCTTTGGGGGAAACTGCAGCTCCCGTCTCTCCCCAGCTCCCCTGCTCATTCTAATTCGAATCCTGAAGCACAGCCTTTTCCCAAGATTTCCCCACCCATGCAGTCGAACCAAGCCTTTTGTAGCGGTTACACACTCACAGGACGGCTTCTAGGACAGCACTATGACTATCAAACACCAATATAGAAAAGCCTCGTGATGCAGTGGTTAAACTGCTGTACTGCAGCCAAAACTCTGCTCACAATCCGGGGTTCAATCGCAGGTAGCTGGCTTGAGGTTCACTCAGCCTTCTATCCTTCCGATGTTGGTAAATTAAGTACAGATTGCTGTGGAAGGGTGAATCTATTGCCTGAATAATTAAATTGTAAACTGCCCAGAGAGTGCTTTAAGTGATATGGGGTGGAATATAAGCAGTACACTTTGCTTGTATAACCATGAAGACACCCATGAAGACATCCTTCTTTCTTTCTTTCTTTCTTTCTTTCTTTCTTTCTTTCTTTCTTTCTTTCTTTCTTTCTTTCTTTCTTTCTTTCTTTCTTTCTTTCTTTCTTTCTTTCTTTCTTTCTTTCTTCTCTCTCTCTCTCTCTCTCTCTCTCTCTCTCTCTCTCTCTCTCTCTCTCCCTCCCTCCCTCCCTCCCTCATTCCTTTTAAATAATTCACCTTTCTCCTAAAACGAACCCAGGGTGACTTACAGTGTTAAAAAACCCCCATAAACAGCATTGAAAATTAAGAATAAGAAATGATGGCATTATATATAAAAAAGAATTAAGCAACAGTAATATTAAAAACTAGCAGATGAAATGTGTGTGTGTTTAGTCGTTTAGTCGTGTCCGACTCTTCGTGACCCCATGGACCAGAGCACGCCAGGCCCTCCTGTCTTCCACTGCCTCCCGGAGTTGTGTCAGGTTCATGTTGGTTGCTTCGCAGACACTGTCCAGCCATCTCATCCTCGGTCGTCCCCTTCTCCTCTTGCCATCACACCTTCCTAACATCAAGGTTTTTTCCAAGGACTCTTTTCTTCTCATGAGATGGCCAAAGTACTGGAGCCTCAGCTTCAGGATCTGTCCCTCAAGTGAGCATTCAGGGTTGATTTCCTTTAGAACTGATAGGTTTGTTCTCCTTGCAGTCCAGGGGACTCTCAAGAGCCTCCTCCAGCACCACAACTCAAAGGCATCAATTCTTTGGCGGTCTGCTTTCTTTATGGTCCAGCTCTCACTTCCATACATCATGACAGGAAAAACCATAGCTTTGACTTTTGTTGGCAAGGTGATGTCTCTGCTTTTCAAGATGCTGTCAAGATTTGTCATCGCTTTCCTCCCAAGAAGAAGGCGTCTTTTAATTTCAGGGCTGCTGTCTCCATCTGCAGTGATCATGGAGCCCAGGAAGATAAAATTTGACACTGCCTCCATATCTTCCCCTTCTATTTCCCAGGAGGTGATGGGACCAGTGGCCATGATCTTAGTTTTTTTGATGTTGAGTTTCAGACCGTTTTTTGCACTCTCCTCTTTCACTCTCATTACAAGGTTCTTTAATTCCTCCTCACTTTCTGCCATCAGAGTGGTATCATCTGCATATCGGAGGTTGTTGATATTTCTTCCGGCAATCTTAATTCCGGCTTGGGTTTCTTCCAGTCCAGCCTTCCGCATGATGTATTCTGCATATAAGTTAAATAAGCTGGGGGACAATATACAGCCTTGTCGTACTCCTTTCCCAATTTTGAACCACTCAGTTGTTCCATGACCAGTTCTAACTGTTGCTTCCTGTCCCACATATAGGTTTCTCAGGAGACAGATAAAGTGGTCAGGCACTCCCATTTCTTTAAGGACTTGCCATAGTTTGCTGTGGTCCACACAGTCAAAGGCTTTCGCATAGTCAATGAAGCAGAAGTAGATATTTTTCTGGAACTCTCTGGCTTTCTCCATAATTCAGCGCAAGTTAGCAATTTGGTCTCGAGTTCCTCTACCCCTTCGGAATCCAGCTTGTACTTCTGGGAGTTCTCGGTTGAGCGTCCTTTCGGCTTTGGCCCAACCACTTCATTAGCTCTGGAGCTACTTGTACTTGTCCTCCACTCTTCCTCAGTAGCATGTTGGACGCCTTCCGACCTGAGGGTCCCATCTTCCAGTGTCATATCTTTTAGCCTTTTGTTTCTGATCATGGGGCGTTCTTGGCAAAGATACTGGAGTGGCACTGCCATTTCCTGCTCCAGGTGGATTGCGTTTAGTCGGAACTCTCCACTAGGACCTGTCTGTCTTGGGTGTCCCTGCACGGCATAGCCCATAGCTTCTCTGAGTTACTCAAGCCCCTTCGCCACGACAAGGCAGCAATCCATGAAGGAGAGCAGATGAAAAGAGTACTATAAACACATTAAAAGCAGAAAAAAGCACACCCCCCAAAAAAGCTCTTTGACACCCAGTGATTGAATGACAGCCTGCCTGAAGCCTGCTTGCAGAAGGAGAGCAAGGACGGGGCCAGCCTGGCCTCCCATGGGAGGCACTTAAAAGTGGGTCTCGTCTTTATCTGATATCTCTAACGTATGAAAGCCTCAGACTTGATTTGATCTCTCAGTGTTATAATCTGAAGACAAGAGGAAGTTGGAGGGGGGGTTTCCAGTACAATCCAGAGTATTTACTCCCTGGACATAACAGAAGAGTTTAGCAAGTGCATCTTTAAAAGTAGTTTTTTTCCCAAGCTCTGGTGACATTTTTCCAGAAAGTGCTTCATGCCTATTCAGGCCTAGCAACAGCCTTACAAGGTAGACCAGTATGGCCACCCCCATGGCACAGGGGAACTCAGTACAAAAGTCCCTTATGAGGTTCATGGCCAAGGTCTGAGCTGCCTTCAGCTGGTAGCCCTTCTGCTTCTGCAGCAATTCCAGCGAGCTAATCCCAAACCAGAATAATCCAGTTCTCAAAATCAGAGGGATTTGGGACTTGGGACCAAAGATTCAACTTGAGACTTGGAACACAAAGATCTGCCAACATCCATGGAGGCAACAGTTGAGGATTTACTTCCCTCTCCAGAATACAGCCTGAATTCCTTGGTGGAGTGAGTCCCTTGCAGTGGGCAATCATTCGTCCTGTGCCTACCAATGTCTTAGTACACGAATTCCTTTCTTATCACAAGGTGCAGGGGTTAAACTGCAGTCCTGCAGCCCAAACTCTGCTCACAACCCAGGATCAATCCCAGGTAGCCGGGTTGAGGTTGACTTAGCCTTCGATGGTTGTGTGAATTCTTTTAAATCCCAGCGGCTGCATGCACTAGGCAAAGTGGACAAAATGCTAATCTCGCCCGGGCGCAAGCCCTTTTAAAAAATCAGAGGCACCAGATGGGTTGCTTGTGTCTTTCCTTTCGACCCCAAGCCCTGTGTTCCTTGTGCATTCTGTTGTGTTTGGTCTATTTTCGTAAGGGAACGAAGAAGCTGTTCTTCTGTGCCCGTGGCGAAAATAACACCCGGGAGACCAACGTTTCTTATTTTATGGTTGTGCTGGAGAGGAGAACGCGTCACAAGAAGCAGGTTGGGCCAATTTGGTAAGAACTCTACACCTCCTCACTGCCTTGTTTTGTACAGTATTAACAATTCCAAAGGTGTGGAGTATTTTATGGCCGTTTCCTCCCTCCCTCTCCACCGCTTGCTAATTTCACTTTTTCTCTTTATGGGGCTGGCGATGTATAAATCCTACACCAATCCGTATCTTTAGCCAGTGAGTTATCGCTGGATGCAGCTGTTCTGAGCACGGCAATGTATTATCTCATTGGCCTTTAATGTGCCATATATATTTTATGAAGAGCTTATAATAAATGCAGGCGCCGGTTCTGCTCCTTCCCCCTGGGTGCTGGGACAGGCACCGAAATGCATCACTTTAAATTACCCCAAAGAAAGGGTGTTTTTCACATCTCTGAACAAACTCAGCCTGGTTCGAGGTGAGATCTGTGAATGCGGCAACCTGTTCTGTCTCCAAAGACAACTTTTTTTGGGGGGGCGGGAGGGTTGCTTCAATTAATTATGCAATTATCTAATGCAAAATTTATGGAGAGGGAATCTCTGGACCAGAGGCAGTCACAAAGAAAGGATGGTCTTTCTTGAATCCTCCTCACTCTTCCTTCCTTCCTTCCTTCCTTCCTTCCTTCCTTCCTTCCTTCCTTCCTTCCTTCCTTCCTTCCTTCCTTCCTTCCTTCCTTCCTTCCTTCCTTCCTTCCTTCCTTCCTTCCTTCCTTCCTTCCTTCCTTCCTTCCTTCCTTCCTTCCTTCCTTCCTTCCTTCCTTCCTTCCTTCCATAAATGGATCACTCAGTGCCTCTAACACCACCTCCATGGAGCATTCAAGGCTGACCCAACGTGAACCCCTGCTGGCTCCACAGGAGAAAGGCTCTCTCTCTCTCTCTCTCGCTACCTATCTCAGCATCTTTTCCCTCTGTTCCAGCTTTCTAGTGCAGCACAAATAGCGAGATCTATCATGGGGCCAGCCTACTCCGGAGGATTATAGAGACATCATTTGGTTGAGAGAGATGACAGCTCTCGTGTCCCTCTTCATGCATTGCATAAGGTGTCTGTCACCGTTTTGCTGCTCAGAGGTTGTGGCGAATTCTGCCCCACATTTTCTCTGGGTCTGAAAACGTCATAGATAGAGTGACAAACTAGGACACTGGAGAACAGGATTCGAATCCCAACTCACCTACGGAAAATTACTGGGGGGAGTGGAACTGGTAAAAACACTCCCCAAACATCTTTGCTGTTGTTGTTCAGTTGTTTAGTCGTGTCCAACTCTTTGTGACCCCATGGACCAGAGCACACCAGGCCCTCCTGTCTTCCACGGCCTCCCGGAGTTGGGTCAAATTCATGTTGGTCACTTCCCTGTCCATCCATTTCGTCCCCTTCTCCTCTTGCCCTCACCCTTTCCCAACATCAGGGTCTTTTCCAGGGAGTCTTCTCTTCTCATGAGATGGCCAAAGAATTGGAACCTCAGCTTCAGGATAGCCCTATTAGCGTGGTCATAAGTTGGGGCCAACCTGATGGCACAGAATATAATGTACATGGGCAAAGGGAAAGGTTCCCCTTGATATTTAGTCCAGTCATGTCCGACTCTAGGGCGCGTTGCTCATCCTTGTTTCCAAGCCATAGAACCAGCATTTGTCTGAAGACTAGACACAGAACGCTGTGACCTTCCCACCATGGTGGTACCTATTTATATACTCGCATTTGCATGCTTTCAAATGGCTAGTTTGGCAGGAGCTGGGACAAGCGATGGGGGCTCACTCCATCGCATGGATTCAATCTTACAACGGCCGGTCTTCCCACCTTGCAGCACAGAGGCTTCTGCGGTATAACCCACAGCGCCACCACGTCCCCTATACAATTGCCCCGCATTACAACGAAACCGCATTACGATGAAAAAATGATGGTCTAAATGTTTTTTTTTTTCACTTTGCGATGATTGGTTCCCTGCTTCAGGAACCGATTTTTCGCAAAAGGACGATTTTAAAACAGCTGATCGGTGGTTTGAAAATGGCCGCCGGGTAACAAAATTGCTCCCCGCTGTTTTCTGGGATGGATTCCTCACAAGACAGGCAGCGAAAACGGCTGCCCTACTGAGTATCTTCGCTGGACGGTGAGTTTTGACCCCACTGGAACGCACTGAAGGGGTTTCAATGCGTTTCAATGGTTTTTTTCGCTTTACGATGTTTTCGCTTAACGGCGATTTTCCTGCAATGGATTATCGCCATTAAGCGAGGCACCACTGTAATGTACATACAAGGGGAAAAATCTGTGTGTGTGAGAGAGAGGATGGGTGGCAATGCTTCCCAGACATGCCCCCCAAATTTTACTTTTCCCCCACCTCTGTTCCCAGCACTGTCTGAGTGTGGGTTGGCTGCAATTCTTTTGTTTTTAAAGCCAGTTTTGTTCCAAATTAATATCTATCCTCCTTCGAAAAGAAAAGTGGGCAGCGAGGTTTGGCAAGGAAGACAATTTTGCCTCTGACAGACTGAAAAACAAAGTCTATTTGGAGTGAGGGTCCTTCTCCTGCACACCAGCTTGGCTTCCCCCTCATCCAGCAGCAAGATATAAAACTGGATACGTGGCAGCCTCATAGATAAAAGCAAAATAAAATGAAATAAAAATAAAAGAATGAAAAAGACCAACACTTGGTGCTACCTTGAAGACTAACAGTAGTATTTTTTAATGTGAGCTTACATGGACAAGTCCACTCCTACGCAAGAAACAGACAGAATTCACAAAAGCATGAACGCTCTTTGTTGGGCAGTTCCCATTTCTGAATGTCTATTGGGAGAGAATACTTGATAGGAACACCATATTCTTTTCCATTTGCAAGGTCATTTCAAGTAATAATGCCGTGTTTCCCCGAAAATAAGACAGGGTCTTATATGTATTAATTTTTGCTACAAAAATGCATTAGGGCTTATTTTCAGGGGATGTTTTTTTTCGTGTACAACCATCTACATTTATTCAAAGACAGTCCTGTCGTCTTTTTGTGGTTGCTGCACAAGGGTGAAGGGCAGGGTTTCACTTCATTGGGGCTTATTTTGGGGGTAGGGTTTATACGATGAGCATCCTGAAAAATCCTACTAGGGCTTATTTTCAGGTTAGGTCTTATTTTCGGGAAAACAGGGTAATAACAATAATTAAGATTTATGGCCTAAATCCACTGTCTTTTCCCAGCTAGAGTATGGGGCATCGACACTTACGTAAATCCCAGTGATCCTATGGTTCTACCCTGTCTGGATGACCCTGGGCAGATAGTCCTGCTCCCCGTCCCATTTAAAGGTTCATGTTTTAGCCGTCTGAAAGCTCTGCGCTTCAAGATTTTGCTGTTTTGTATTCAGATTTCTTACAATGACTGTTTAATTTTCATGCAGACCCCCTGAGAAATCCTGGCAGAGGCTGAGGGCAGTGCACAGCTACATTTAAGATAAAAATAACAGTCTTGATAATGCTATTATGAGTTTGTTTGTTTCTCTTCCGCCGAGGTGGCTTTGCAGCATAATCGAGGGCAGAGTGAGACGAGGTCTAATATGAACTAAAAATAAAGAAAAAGGAATTTTAAAAAAAAGCAGCAAGCAGAGCAATGCTGTAACCGTTACATGACTCACAGGAAAATCAGCCTTCTAGAAGAACGACAGAACCCTCTTTCATTAAGCACCCAGATGCAGGCAGCGAAATGGGCAAATGTGCTTCACATAGGAAGCCAATGGCAATCTTGATCATGTGTGAAGAACCACCCCTGCCTTCTCTCTCATTCAAGCTGAGTTTCTGGGATATTCTTAAGACCCTGGCAAGGTTAGCTATTTTTACTTTAAAAGCAAATGACAGTTTCTGAACTTTTCTTCCTGGCTTGGTATAATAAAGAGGCCGGAGAGGGAGCCGGAAGTGATCTGATTTTCTTGCTGAGCCCCAGGTGCCGGGCAGCGTTGGACAAAGCCCCATGAACATGGTTGGGAAGGGGTGTCCTGCAGCCTGGCTATAAGAGAGATGGGGGGAGAAAAAAGGTAACCGCTGCACGATCCATAAGCCCAAGGACCTTGCTGAGTGATACTGAGCACTGAAAACAGAACCATGAACTGAGCTTTCTGGTTCTCTAGAAGAGTGGGAAATCACATGTTGTTGTTGTTTAGTCGTTAAATTTATTTTATTATTTATTTATTTATTTGATTTGATTTATACCCTGCCTATCTGGTCAAGAGGGACGTGGTGGCACTGCGGGCTAAACCGCAGAAGCCTTTGTATGCTGCAGGGTCAGAAGACCAAGCAGTCGTAAGATCGAATCCACGTGACGGAGTGAGCTCCTGTCACTTTGTCCCAGCTCCTCGCCAACCTAGCAGTTCGAAAGCATGCAAATGCGAGTAGATAAATAGGTACCACCTCGGTGGGAAGGTAACAGCGTTCTGTGTCTAAGTCACACTGGCCATGTGACCACAGAAGATTGTCTTCGGACAAACGCTGGCTCTATGGCTTGGAAACAGGGATGAGCACCACCCCCTAGAGTTGAACAGGACTAGACAAAAATTGTCAAGGGGAACCTTTACCTTTACCTATCTGGTCTACTCGACCACTCTAGGCGGCTTCCAGTGTAGGATAAAAGAATGAAACACAAGGATAAAATAAAAAGGATAAAATAAAACAAAAATCATGTCCGACTCTTCGTGACCCCATGGACCAGAGCATGCCAGGCCCTCCTGTCTTCCACTGCCTCCCGGAGTTGGGTCAAATTCATGTTGGTTGCTTCGATGACCATGTCCAACCATCTTGTCCTCTGTCGTCCCCTTCTCCTGTTGCCTTCACCCTTTCCCAACATCAGGGTCTTTTCCAGGGAGTCTTCTCTTCTCATGAAATGGCCAAAGGATTGGAGCCTCAGCTTCAGGATCTGTCCTTCCAGTGAGCACTCAGGGTTGATTTCTTTTAGAATGGATAGGTTTGTTCTTGCAGTCCAGGGGACTCTCAAGAGTCTCCTCCAGCACCACAACTCAAAGGGAAATTGCATGGGTGAAACCTAATCCATGAAGAGAATGAGATTGCAGACTTGGTAAAACCAAAAGTGCACCTTGGCTGGAAACCCTGCAGATCTTCCCAGGGATTTTGCCAACTCAGCAGACTCACTGAGGCACAATTTTAAGCGAAAGCAGGGTGCACCTACATGGGAAGCCGGTTTGCTTTGGAGTTTTTCAGACTGGGTCCCTGCTGGTATTACTGGGTGAAATTGGTGCAGCCGTCTGTACTGAGACCCAGGCCCCAACCTACGTTGTCCAAGGCAGCAACTAGGAAAGGAGAGTTCACTGATGTACTGCCTTGTAATTAGCAGTTAGGGGCAAGTCGATATTATTTTCTGGTATCTTCTCTTGTGTGGTATCACCTTGTGAATGGTAGCGAACAGAAAAGGGCATCCCATTTGAAATCTGCAGACAGAAATGATTGCCAGTGTCTGCACTGGGGGGGCAGTTTAATTTTTAAAAAAGTCTTAACTTGAAAACCCTTTGCCCAAACACTCCCAAATTTGGCACAAAATGAGAACAGATGGTTTCCTACATCTGTGCCAAAGTTGGTGTTGATCTGAGGTCCAGCTTCAAAGATACCACTTTTGTTTGGAATGTCCCCATTTTAAAAATTGTCTTATGGAATGCTGATTTGCTCTCTTGGACAATAGCTGTTGCTGCACTCTCGTGCAGCAACAATTGCCCTAAAATGCCTGCAAGATGCAGAGTCCTCCCGGGATCACAATTCTGATTTAACCTGTGCAGATGTTAAACCTGATAACTGGCATCTTGGCTGTTCCTAAACAGACATAACAAGGCATCTTTCTGAAGAACTCTATACAGCAGCCGTGACTTTTAAAGGCTTAACATTGAGTTTTGAAGACACAATATGGGCAGTTCCTTGCTGCGCTGGGTTGAGATGATGGAAGCGAAACAAAGCAGCCGTTGTGTTTCTGCCTAAGCAAGCAAGCCGCAGGTGTATCAAGACTGTTTATGGATCCCTTTAATAATGGACAAATAGAGGAAACTAGGTTATCAAAGGACCACCGGTCAATGAACAAGCGTTGCTTGTTTCACCCGGCTGGTGTCTGTCATTCATGAAATTAGTCTGTATCTCTAAGGAATGATCAGAATTTCCCTCTGCATTTTCAATGTCCCTTGACATTTCCCCCAAAGGATAATACACTCTTTGCAAATCTCCTGTTTTCTAACAAGATATAATCCATTACTCATTTTCAACAAGAAAGACAAGCTTTTTCAACAAAACATTCTTGACATCTCACCGAGAGTCCATTAACCTCTGTAAGATTTCCACCGTCGTGGGAATAGGATAACAGGGGGGAAGCTGTTGTACAATGTCAGCAAAGTCCTATGTTGTTTCAGTACTGCGTGTTCCTCCTTGGTTAATAAAGGGGCCAGCTCATTCAACATCTCCTAGATGCTGTCTGTTACCCTGGTCAGTTAACTGTCATACATTTTAAAGGCTACCAGAAGGGGGGGACTCAATCATAGCAATCGGAAACTGTGCTGCAGATATAGAAGCAAAGCATGCAGTGGCCGGAGAGCAGGCAGAATCTCCAGCTCTCTTTGTGAGCCTGGATCTTCCAGAATCCCCCTCGTATAGCGAGGAAGAACAGCAATGAGCACAGGAGGGACATCTGACTAGTCAAGGTCAGTGGCGGGCAGACAGTAATGTCCGATTGCTGGTCCCCAAAGGTATGCTCCCCTCCCTGCTCAGAAAACTGCATGAGGAACAACATTTGGTGGGGGGGGGGGGGAAAGAAAATTTGTTGATTCAATGGAAAAAGTACTTTATCACCCGGGTGCCAGTACGGCCGGTCTTAAAAGGAATTGTAACATCGTGTTTGAAATGCCACAGAAATCATGCAGCACATGTTGTCACGTCATCTGTCACCCAGAACTTGGTGTCAGCCCTTGGAATTCAGCAGGACGTTCCATACACTCTATCGACCACAAACTTCAAGAATGGATGAACGAATGAATGGGTGGCTTAAGCCAGCAATGGCAGATATCACTCAGGATACGAACATTAAGTGGCCACAGGCCCTGCCCATGGCCCTTACTAGTCTTAGGACCTGCCCCCCAGGGAAAGCTTAAGTTGTCTCCTTTTGAGAGAGTATACGGGAGAGCCTGGACTCCACAGGCATGGGAACTTACTCCAACAAGTTGCATGAATTAGCTACTCATCTTACTCAAGATAATGCACTCATTTCACAAGCTAGCAAAGACACGTTCAAAATCCTCCAAGGTAGGCTTCAGCAGCATGTGGACCGAGAACTCCCAGAAGTACAAGCTGGATTTCGAAGGGGCAGAGGAACTCGAGACCAAATTGCCAACATGCGCTGGATTATGGAGAAAGCCAGAGTTCCAGAAAAACATCTACTTCTGCTTCATTGACTACACAAAAGCCTTTGACTGTGTGGACCACAGCAAACTATGGCAAGTTCTTAAAGAAATGGGAGTGTCTGACCACCTTATCTACCTCCTGAGAAATCTTTATGTAGGACAGGAAGCAACAGTTAGATGTGGCCACATTCGAACCCAGAGCCGTGCTGAGCCAAGCGGACGACAAGGAAGATCATCATCCGGCTATGTTCCTAAGTGGAAAGCTGCAGGCTGGCGAGAGACACCGTGTATCGATGGAATGTAAGTGCAATCTAAGGGGGTGGTCAATACAGAGGATCAGGCGGTGCAAGTGGAAAGGACAATTTGAACTGTGCACGGACTCGTTGCTTTTAATGGAGGTACGAACTGTGAAATCCTACAAAAACAAGCTTGCAAACTGGACCAGGAACTTGCAAGACTTAGAAGTTGAAACCCGCAGGAAAAGAAAGACTCAAAAGATAGTTGCTGAAGCCTGGGCACAAAGACCTAATGAACAATAAATGGACAAGTAAATGTAGAATGTAATAAACTGTTCCAGTTATGTATAAATAAAAATAAGTACAGTGGTGCCTCGCTTAACGAGCGCACCGTTTAACGGCGAACCCGCATAGCAACACGTTTTTTGCGATCGCTAATGCGATCGCATTGCGATGTTTTAGATAGGGAAAACATCACATTGCGATGATCGGTAAGCGTTTCGCTTACCGATCTTTGCATTGTGATGTTTTACAAACAGCTGATCGGCAGTTCCAAAATGGCCGTCGGGTCAACAAAATGGCCGCCCGCAGCGCTTTCGCGCCCTGCCCTCGCTTACCAGGCAGCGAAAATGGTGGCTGGATGGAGGATTCCCCCGCATAGCGGTGAGTTTTTCCCCAACAGGAACGCATTAAATGGAGTTTAATGCATCCCTATGGGTTCACCCCCGCATAGAGACGAATCTGGATAGCGACGTTAATCCTGGAATAGATTAACGTCATTATGCGGGGCACCACTGTAATTGCAAATGTAGTTTTCCTTTAAATGAAAGAATGGTAAGCAATGGAAAAGTATTATAGCGAAGAAATTTAAAGTATTGCAAATGTTAATTGATGGAGGTTAATGATGTTGGGTAATTAATGTGATTTAAAATGTGTAATGTTATTATTATAAGTTGTGTGAAATATTACTAAACTGTTTCTACGTTGTTCATGGAGTAAACCACTGTAGATTTTACTCCATGGAACAAACTTTCTAAGGGGGAAGGTACTGTATGTAGCGGAATGCCAAAAAGTGACGTCATTCCTGCCTGTCCATCACAGAAGCTCAAGGGGGAGGAGCCAAGGATAGGGCAGGAGGGGCGGAGCCAGGGAGACAGAGAGTTAGAGAGAGAGAGAGAGAGACAGCTGGGGATGTGGAATGAGAGTTAAGTTTTTTGCAGTAAGAAGAGAGTTGGGGATTTGAGCTGAGAGTGTTAGGAGAGGGAATTGAGATAAACGAGATTGAACAAACAGGAGTGAAGTCACACACGTACTATAAGAGAATTATTGATTAAAAGTAATAGTAGTTGAGCCCCTTGGGATCAGGTTTGAATGATGGAAGGCTGAGTCAAACTTGAGCCAGCGATCTGGGATTGAACCCCAAGGTGTGAGCACAGTTTTGGCTGCTAGGGAGAGAATATTCAGAAGTGACTCGCCTTTCCCTTCTTCTGGGACCTCTTGGGATTGTGCACCATTTGCCCAAGGCCATCATCCAGGATGGCTCTTCTCCCAGAAGGCACAAACGGGGAATTAAAATCCCAACCTCTGGCGCCGCAGCCAGAGACCAAAACCGCACGTTCTCGACATTTTGTGCAAAATAATTCTGTGAGAGGGAAGAATCACAGAGAGGGAAGAGCGAGCGAGCGAGCGAGCAAGCAAGAGTGCAGGCAGAATTTCTGGTAGCTTCTTAAGACAGATACAACCCCCCCCCCCGCCTCCAAATTTATAATCCTCTAAGGTCCAGGCAATAAATTAGCACCTGTCACAGTTTAACTAGGCAGTGTGTGTCATTTGTGTAAAAATCGGTCTTGCTAAAATAAATATATTTATGTTGAAAATGGGGGGGATGTCACTGTTTTACGCAGAAGAGAAAAACGTAAGAACTATGGTTTCTCATTTCCACACATAGGAACATGACTGGTAATGATTATTTTTTTTCCTATTCCTGCATTCCACATACATATTTTTTCTACCTTTGTTCTAATCATGGGGCCATTCATTCTCCCGGCCCATACAGAAATGAGGGGGACTCAGTCTTTAAAACAATAAAATAAAAAATGTTGCTACATACGACAAATATCTGTTCTCAGCAATTTTCCAAGTCTCACCGAGCATTCCTCCGGCCTGAGCAAGGTGTGCTGGTTTCCCGTGAAAATGAGACTTTTAATTTGGCCTCGTGCTGGATGTCTCCCTTTGCTTCCACCCTGCTCAACCCTGGGAGGAGCACAAGCGGGTGCACTTTCTAGTGAATCTTGTGTGGGGAAGATGCCGTCTTGCACAAGAATTGCAAGAATTCTAGGCGGCTTGGTGTCTCTTCTGCTCCGTCACTGAAAAACAGCTGTGACCATTGCTTTGAGTTTGGGTGAGAAGGGATCCGTCGATTAAAAATGGAGCCCGCTTCTGAGCGTTTCCCTTGCATGGCGTCACTTGGTGGAGGGTCGTAAGCACAAGAGGGGATCCTGTAGACCCTCTTGATGGCGGCCATGGGTATTGTCAACACTCAAGCTGCCCTTGGCTAGGTAAAGCGTGGCATCCTTCTTCCTGCTGGCAATGCGGGCACAATTTTGTGTAGCAAGACCGGGCCATTTCAAGTTCCACTTTAGTTCCCAGCATTATGGAAGGGGGATGATGACTAGAAAGAGGAAGCCATCTCATATTAAAATACACACTTTGCAGGAGTCGAAACCTGAGGGGCGATTAGCGTTCTGTTGTTTGTTATTATGTTATGAAGCAGCTCAGCTAACAAGTATGAGACTGTGGCTTACAGATGATGAGGCAGTGAGAAATAGTTGTTTGAACAGGAATTAAGGCTTTGTCTTCCACTGCTTTACCTTGGAGTTACCATTTTAAACCTCAGATAAAACCAGGTATCAGAACAGACACAGAGAATATCTGCAGTAATAAGTTAAATCCAGATATTTTCCCCTCTGTTATTTGACATACCTTATTTACTGGGATGTGGTGGTGCTGCGGGTTAAACCGCAGAAGCCCCTCTGTGTTACAGGGTCGAAAGACCAGCAGTCGTAAGATCGAATCCACACGACGGAGGGAGCTCCTGTCACTTGTCCCAGCTCCTGCCAACCTAGCCGTTTGAAAGCATGTAAAATGCGAGTAGATAAATAGGTATCCCCAGGGTGGGAAGGTCACAGCGTTCCGTGTCTAGTCACGCTGGCCACGTGACCATGGAAACGGTCTTTGGACAAACGCTGGCTCTACGGCTTGCAGACAGGGACGAGCATCGTGCCCTCCAGTCGGACACAACTGGACTCAACGTCAAGGGGAACGTTTACCTTTACCTAAAGGTTCCCCTTGACATTTAGTCCACTCATGTCTGACTCTAGGGCCCGGTACTCATTCCCGTCTCCAAGCCGTAGAGCCAGCATTTGTCCGAAGACCGTTTCCGTGGTCACGTGGCCAGCGTGACTAGACATGGAACGCCGTTACCTTCCCACTGAGGTGGTCCCTATTAATCTACTTGCATTTTTACATGCTTTCGAATAGCTAGGTTGGCAGGAGCTGGGACAAGTGACGGGAGCTCCCTCCGTTGTGTGGATTTGATCTTACAACTGCTTGGTCATCTGACCTTGCAGCACAGAGGCTTCTGCGGTTTAGCCCGCAGCGCCACCACATCCCACAGGGGGAACCTTCACCTTTACCTAACTTACTGACAGATTTACATCATGGGAGAAGAGTACCTGTTACAGTATATATCTGGTTTTCAAGTAATCTCTAGAGGAGCTTTCAAATACGGACTGGAAAACGCACTAATATCAATATTTTCAGAAAGCATTTCCTATCCTACAAAAATGATCATAGGAATTTAACTCTGGAAATAGTTGGAGCAGTATATTAAAAGAGGTCCTTGTGTGTGTGTGTGTGTGTGTGTTTGTGTGTGTGTGTGAGTGTGTGTGAGAGAGAGATTGTGTGCGCATGCAGGCGGATGCCAGAGTATATCAGCTTAAATTGGAACTGGGAACAAATCAGAAAAATGGTGATTCATGATTTGTCAAGCTCTATGAATCATGAATTAAAAAATTATATTTTTTCTGATGAATCAACGAATCAATGTATTCGTGAAGGCAAATCAATTTGTCAATTTGTTTTTGACTTTAAAACCCTATAAAGCACCCCCAGCACCTTGACGCATATAATTAGAGGGGAAGCTTCCTCTGACTTTCCCTTACAATCCCTTCATGTTTGATGAAGGCTGGGTTTTAGACATCCAATTTGTTGATTCATGATTTGTCAGGGGCACTGATTTGTACAAATACAAATCGATGAATCAGCAATTTTTGAATGAATTTGGTGATTTGTTTTTTTAATTTCTGCCCATCTCTAATTGGAACTAGATTGGAAAAGATTCAATTTAACGTATTATCAGAAAGAACACAATAGAGAGACCTACGAGATTTTGAAGTTAAGGGCCACAATAAAATAAGTATGATGCAACTAAACCCAGTTGTTAGTCCTGAGAAGAGTAAATCCATTGACTGAGCAAGGCTTACATTTCTGTTGACTTAAGTCCCCACTGATTGAACTGCGCCTGCTCTACCTGGGATGAATGATTGGCTTTAGGCCACTGTCATTGTCATGTTTACTGTTGCCTTACAACACGTCACGGGGCTAAGGTTTCATAATGCAATTGTAGAGAAAACTAGGATTAGATTGGATACAGATATTTTAATATTCTTATCTAATTATGCAACAGATGTCTCAAACGTATCTGGCTGCCAAATTATTAACTGCTGCAAGGATAATTCTGGCAAGATATTGGAGAAAGCCCTATGCTCTTAATCATTTTATCCAGTTTTGGGTTTTCTGACTGCTCACTAGCATTATGCCTTTGAGACTGTATGAACCATATGGCACAGTGGTTAAACTGCAGTACTGCAGCCAAAACTCTGCTCACGACTGAGTTTCAATTCTGACGGGTTCAGATTGCCAGGTTGAGGTTGACTCAGCCTTCCAAGGTCGGTAAACTGAGTTCCCAGCTCACTGAAGGTGGGGTGGGGGGCAAATGAACCCTGCATAATTAAATCATGAAACTCCTCAAGGGAGCCTCAAGTGCTATGGAGCAGTATGCTATGTGAAACAACACAACATTGTATGAACTCCAACTCCCAGAATTCTCTCAACCAACCAACCAACCAACCAACCAACCAACCAACCAACCAACCAACCAACCAACCAACCAACCAACCAACCAACCAACCAAACAATCCCTAGGCAGTTGTATGGAAGTTCCTGGCCCCAGATCCACACCCACAGAGCCTTTCGGATGCCTGTGGTTTTTTTCACCTGGAAAGTGAGGGACTTCTCTTGGATGCTGCATGTTATTTGTCCATGCTATGTGCCATCACCTCCTGGCAAATAGAAGGGGATCATATGGAGGCAGTGTCAGATTTTACTTTCTTGGGCTCCAAGATCACTACAGATGGTGACAGCAGCCACGAAATTAAAAGCGTTGACAAACCTCAACAGCATCTTAAAAAGCAGAGACATCACTTTGCTGACAAAGGTCCGCATAGTCAAAGCTATGGTTTTTCCAGTAGCAAGGTATGGAAGTGAGAGCTGGACCATAAAGAAGGCTGACTGCCGAAGAATTGATGCTTTTGAACTGTGGTGCTGGAGGAGACTCTTGAGAATCCCCTGGACTGCAAGGGGAACAAACCTATTCATTCTGAAGGAAATTAACCCGGAGTGCTCCCTGGAAGGACAGATCCTGAAGCTGAGTCTCCAGTACTTTGGCCATCTCATGAGAAGAGAAAACTCCCTGGAAAAGACCCCGATGATGGGAAAGTGTGAAGGCAAGAGGAGAAGGAGATGACAGAGGACGAGATGGATGGACAGTGTCATTGAAGTGACTGACATGAATTTGGTACCAAACTCCGGGAGGGAGTGGAAGACAGGAGAGCCTGGCGTGCTCTGGTCCTTGGGGTCACGAAGAGTCGGACACGACTTAACGACTAAACAACTACAGCAAGTACATATAAGACATTTCCAGACTCTGAATGAGACAGTGGGCAAGAGGGGCCCTCCTTCCATCCCTCCCAGCACAGGATCGCGAGCTGTTCTTCTTCCGGAAGCTCTCAGCAAACCTGCAGTCCTGGCTCTCGAGCCTGAAAAACTCAGGGCGGCCGAAATACCGACTCGGTGCAAGCCCTCTGCGAGCCCTTGAGCCTTCTCTGCAAACAAAGGTCTGCCAGCGGGCCCAACCCTGTGTCTTTAGAACACCTTGTTCAGTGGTGGGATTCAAATAAATTAACAACAGGTTCTATGTCCTAATTATAAATAAATAAATAAATAAATAAATAAATAAATAAATAAATAAATAAATAAATAAATAAATAAATAAATAAATAAATAAATAAATAAATAAATGCCCAGGACATTTTAAAAAAAGGTACCACATAAGCAACAGTCTTGTGTGGTACCTTTAACTTGAAAAAAATCATAGTAAAATGAGGACGGTTGGGTGTTTGACTGAAGCGGTCTCACCCCAAAACTTTTTCCCTCTGTGTCCTGCCCTCATGCCTTGTCAATAACCCCCCCTCTTTGCCTCGAGGCCATGAGCTTTCCTCCAGTGATGTCAAGTACTCATCCTCCCCCCCTTTCCCCCATTGACACTGTTACATACAGCACTGATGTTACCTGTCTGTCATGGGTTTGGAGGGAAAGTTCCATCCTATGGGGAGTGGAAGGCGGGACATCAGGAGGAGGGGCTGTACTGTATATATATGTGGAGTTTGTGTGGAGAGTTTAGAAGAAGAAGCAGCAGCTGGGAAGAAGAAGCTGGTGTGGGAGTCTGTGTGTCAGACAGGGTACTACTGTGTGTCAGTCAGTACCAACCTGATAGGTTCAGGTGTCTGTAGGGTTAGCCAGAACCGATAGGTTCAGGGTCTGTGCTTTAGTTAAATGCGTTCTGTGTGAACCAAACTAGTGTATGTATGATTGAGACTAAGCCACGTTACTGTATCTTATTCACTTGATCATTTTATTTTCCCTGTGTGTGATTTAAATAAACCTTGTTCTTTTATTTGTTAAAAATCCATCCCTGGTCTGTGTGACTTCTTATAGGGAATGGTTGGTGGCAGCTTAGTGAGACTGTGGCATATCCCAGTAGGTCTGGGTTTGTCACAGACACCTCTGCTCTTTCCAGGGCTTTATCTCTCTCACCCACACCCCACCTCAGACGGCTCAGTGTGGTGCAGGAAGGGAGGCAGATAATTGCGACCCCCTTACCCCTGGTCGTCGCTGGTCACCTGGCCCCTCCTCCTTCATTCATCTCAGGCCAGCAAACGGTTCTAAGAACCAATAGTACATTTAGGAAGAGGTTCTATAGAATAGGTGCGAACCTGCTGAATCCCACCTCTGCCCTTGTTCGACATCCTTTCTCATGCCCAACTACTTGTAAGGCCCTAGACCCACTGCCGTTGTCAACATCCTTTCTCCTTTTTCAGAAACAATAAAATCACAGAGGTGTCCAAATTGCCAGGAGCAACGCTAGGATTTGTGTGTGCAGACTGCACAGGGAGGCAGAGAAATATAGTTTGTGTGGTTTTGCATGCTTTCTCTCTCTTTCTCTCTCATAATACCTGCTATTGCTGCCTAATAATTCTATTTTGTAATCCTCTCAGTTAGCACTTGGCTAGGATACAATCCTATCCCACAGCTGGACAGGGTCTCCCTTCGGCCTCAAATCTCCCTCAGGCTGTTTTTAATGGGGTTTTTTTATTATCATTTTTTCTTCTTCTTGAAATCAAATATAAGCTCAGGGAGAGAAAAAACCCAAAATCTCATGGATTTACATAAGAAGAGAACATGTGCAGAGGTTGGAATCCTGTCGCCTCAGGGAGGTGTACCCCCCCTCCTTCAATTGTTTTTGTGGCTACTTGGTCCACCCCAGCCTCCCCTTAAAGTCCACTTTTGAAAAAAATAATCTCAAAAAGCCCATTTCTGTTCAGGGAAGCCTACATAAATGGCAGTTCTGCATGAAATCAGAGGAGGCTCCAAAAGAGGTCGTGCCAAACAAGGAGTAGAATTTCTGCCATGCCTCATTTTATTTGGGGGTGGCCAGGGCAGCCCGGGGGGCTGAAATGCAATGTCCCCAACCCCCGGTCCGCAGCTTGGTGCCGGTCTGTGGCCTGAGCCAGACCGGGCCATGAAGACAGACCTCCCACCCCAGCCCCCGCACACTCACACATGCATGAATGGTAGTGCTGCACTTGTGTGGGCATGTTTGTGTGCATGCGCAAACGGTGGCACTACCGTTCACGCATGTGCACGAGTGCATGTGTGGCTGCACACCTGCCATGCCATCATTCGCACATGTGCACGAGCATGCCCGCACAAGGCCCATGGTACCGTTTGCACATGCGTATGAGCATGAGCGCATCTGCACAAGCATTGTGCTGCCATTCACGCATGTGCACGAGCATGCCCGCACAAGCCCCGTGCTACCGTTTGCACATGCACATGAATGCATCTGCACAAGCATCGTGCTGCCATTCGCGCATGTGCACGAGCGAGCGTGCCCCACACAAGTGCTGTGCCCTCATTTGCGCATGTGCACTACCGTGCATGCATCACACAAGCGTTGTGCCGCCATTCATGCATGTGCACGAGCGCAGGGGTTGCCCCACCTTCCCCAGCCAGTCCGCAGTGTAAAAAACGTTGGGGACCCCTGCTCTACATCACCTCCAAGTTCGGTGAAGTTTGGATTGTGGATCTTTGAAAGTGCCCTTGAGCAGCTGGCTTGGGGGAAATCCCAGCCGTGGTTCCTGCGAGGGATCCTGGCCCAGGCTGACCAGGGAGGGTCAATGCTCTTTCCCCAGATCCTGTGGACAGGCCCACGGCTGGAGGGCTGCGCTAAAGGTACAGACGTGGTTGTGTGGTCAGCAGGCGATGGGGGGGGGGAGAGACGGGCTGCTTGTCAAGGAGATCTGACGGAGATCTGAGCTGGCCTGATTCTGTGGTAGAAGGGTTCCTCTGACTAGCAAAAGTGTCTCATAAGACCATCTCTTGTGATTGTTGCGGGTTTTTCGGGCTCTTTGGCTCTTTGTTCTGAAGGTTGTTCTTCCTGATGTTTCACCCGTCTCTGTGGCCACGGGCCTCTTCAGGGGACAGCAACCTGTGCTCTGGTGGATCGGTCTTATGAACAACACGGATCAGCAAGTCCCCTAGAGCCCTTCCAGGGCCACACGTTTGGCTGCCTGACCTGCCAGTCCAGTCGTCTCTACGTCCCCTCCCAGGGTTGGCTAGTGCTTCTGATTGACAGGAGGAGGCTGGCAGGGACGAGGAGGGAGAAAATGGGCAAACACACCAAAGGAACCGAAACTCACTTTTAAAAATTCATTGGTTCAGTTCATTTTGGTTCGTCACTTTTGACGAACCCAAATCAACCTGACCTAATGAATCCGTGATTTTCGATGAACATCCTGATTTGTTTGGGGATTTTTTTTGGGGAGGGGGTTGTGCCCCCATCTCTATTCATTTCCTTTTTAAGGCAATGCCTGCCTTTTCTTTCTCTCTGGAGGTGGGAGGAATTCTCCCCAAATTACCCATTTCATAAGACACCTCCAGACCGCCTGGTGCTGAGATGCTGATGATCCCTATGATATTTCTCACCTCCTGCGCGAGAACAAGACAAGGAATGCATCACTTCATTGGAATTCCGGCAATTTGAGCAAAATACGCCCGGCCTTTTCTCTTTGTGAAGCAAAAGTCAGGCACAGAGCAAGCCCAGCAGGGAAGGATTGATTCGAAAGACACAAACATGCCACCCGATATGACAAGTTTTCTAAGCGCCCACCCAACAAGGCAGCAGTTCTGGTCACTTTGAGCAATACCGCAATTTGGCTAAATTGTGCAAAATTACTCTTGTAAGTATGAGACTTGATACTGAGAGAAAATACCTTTGCTGTTTTTCCTGGCAAGGATAAGATCTTTGCAGGGTTTTGTGTGTGTGTGTATGTGTGTGTGGGGGTGAGTTGCGCATGAGAATAAAACATGTGAGAAGTTACGACTCAGTCCTCTGCACGCACAGCTTGGGAGCCTCACAGTATTTCTGTGAAGATGTTCAGGCTGAAAGGTTGTGATTAGCCCAGTGAAATTCATGGGTGCATCGGGATTTGAACTCAGGTCCCTTCCCACAGTACCAGCGAGGAGCTATAACCACTGGACCACCACACAGGCTCTCCCCTGTCTGCAGATCTTCCCATTCCCCACCCCATTCCAGTGTCTGCACCAGCATGTGCAAATCCACTGCAGCTGGTCTGATTTGGGTTCGAGACATGGGAAACAGAAGGATACCAATTAACCGCCTCTCTGCCCTGCTTTCCTGGCTGGAATGGGTCCGTTGCATCACCAAAGTGGCAACAGGAGTTCCCACCTGGCCTTCAGGAACCTTTGGAGTTTGGAGGATCCTACAGGAGAAATATTTGTGAAGCTGGACATGAACACAGAAGTTGAGCTAAGAAAAGAGCCACCGGAAGGATGATGACTAGTTGGCAGTAATGGCTGGTGGGCAGATAACAGTCTTATTTGGCTGTGGGTCTGTGCATGCACACAGCCCAACTCTGCCTGGATAACATACCCCCCCCCCCCCCGTGCTGCCATCAGCATGTTTTGGAAGAACAATTAGGATTGTGACTTGTCAGGCGGACGGTTGGTTGCTTCTGGTCTACGGAAGCATCTCTTGAGCTCTTCTCCTGAGGCAGAGCGGAGAGAAAAGGGAGGGCGACGGAGCGCCTCATACACACTTTGCGAGAGAGGAGGTTGGACGCCATCATAATGGTTGGCCGATGAGTGCAAAAATTCCTCGCTGGATACAGGAGGGCTGCTAATGGTCCTACAGGCTATTTCTTTGTGACAGCAATTTGGACTTCGGACAACACAATGGAGCGAAACACAAAAAACATGTCAAAGGCAATGTGTTTTGATGAACGCGGATAGAGGAAAAAATCCAGAGCAGGACCCAAGAAAAGCAGCGGCTCATTGAAAATCGCCCTTCCTGGTGCGTTCAAGCCTTCCAGTTTTCCAACGTAACCATGCGTTTGGCCATGCCTTCTCCACCATCAGCCCAAAAGGAGGGAGGTAAATCCTGACTCCTTTGGGTTTTGTGTGCAAGAAGAAGAAAGTAATGGTCTGGTTATTGTGCGAGAGAATGAGACACAGCAGCTTTGAAATATTTTCGTTTCACATCAGGTATTCTAACGTTTGCCAAAGTGATCTGTACACATCTCACAAACTGTGGACACTGGCCACCTTGCACACACGTTGTAGCGGCACCAAGATAGCGGCTCCCTCGTTGCAGGGGCTTTTCAAATACAAAAGCCTCTGATGGATTGCTCGTGTCTTTTTAAAACAACCATCCCATCCTTCCATAGCTGCTGTGTGTGTGTTGAGCATTTGTGGGTTCTTTCAGGAAGGAAGAAGACACTAGTTTTGCATAGGGCCATTTTGCAATAAAATAAAATAAATAAAATCTTACAATGTGTGCGTGTTAATGAACTAAAGACAGCCTGTCTCAACACAGAGAATGGATAATTTACCAAGATTTCTTCACCTCCCTGTCCTAAAGTCTTCCTTTGCCTGCACGATGAAATGAAAAATCTCAAGGTGAGTCAAATTTTACACCAGAATCTCTCCCTTATGAACCAGAACTTCTTGCTAAACTATCAGAGTTAGGCTAGGTCAGGCCTGATGTCCATTGGACTCAGAATCGTGTTTTCCCCCATGCAGGTCGTGGGCATAAGACACACACCCCCGCCTGCTCACACTCCCCAGAAACTGGCACCGAAAGGTTTCTTCTGAACCCTAAAAGTTGCCTTGATTGGTGGCCATGAATCCCCTTATTCTCCACCAGATCCATGAATTTCCCATGGATTTCTCCATCATCCCTGCTTGCAGCAGACAGGAGATCCTTCGGAAGCTGACCTATATCTTTCTCTCTACCCTGAGTACAGTTCCAGTAGATTACTCCGCTGAGTCGGAACAATAGGAGAGCAGGGGAAATGCTTTTTCACACAACATCTCTACCATGTATTCTATCCTTTTCTTCCCCTTTTCTTCCCCCTAAACTGAACAGCCCCACACGTTGTCCCTTCCTCTCCTTACAGGAATGCCATTCCAGCTGTTTGATCGTTGGGGATGCCCATTTCCACGTTTCTACCCTTGACACACGAGAGGGCTTCGATCGAACCCTGCAACCGTTGACGTTCCGCAGAGGGGCCGTGTGCTTGGCTTAGCCGGTCCTGGAATTCCGCTTCTCGGATTCAAACGTTTTCCTTCACAATCCCAGCTGCAGGAGATTCAGAAGCTGTCCTCTACAGCAGTGGTCCCCCAACCTTGGGCCTCCAGATGATCTTGAACTACAACTCCCAGAAGCCTTCACCACCACCACCTCTGCTGGCCAGGATTTCTGGGAGTTGAAGTCCAAGAACATCTGGAGGCCCAAGGTTGGGGGACCGCTACAGAATCGGGCCACTGGTTCTTCTGGACCGGATCTGTCGACCCGAACTGATTGGTGCTGCTTCTCCAGGCAGGCTGCCCACCCCCCACCCCGCAACTCTGCCTGCAGATGCTCGGGACTGGGGCACCTCCTGGACTCAAAGCAGGTCCCCCTCCCGCAACCCCCTCTCTGAGCTCTTCCGCTTTCTTTAATAAGGTTCGGATCAGGGCATTCCTTCTTCTGCCAGGCTACATGTGATACAAAGCCCCCATGCGTCCCTTCCTCTCTCTGTAACTGCTTTTCTGTGTGTGTGTGGTGGGGAATGAACAAACCAGCATGGAGAGAGGGAGGAATCCTGCAGCCATCTGCCTAGTGTTGTTGGGTGCTAAGAAACTGGGCCTTCCATGGCTTGACGGCTGTCCTGCTTGCAAAACCACCCAACACGCCTGTGAGGAGGCAAGGAAGAGAGACACAAGCCGTCCAAAGGAAAACGTAGAAAGGGAAGCCAGAGGTTATTGTCCTGCTCCTTTCAGGGCTGGGCTTTGGCACCCCCTTCCATCAACCAGACGCCATTCCAAGGGTGTCCTTCCTCCAAAAAGGAGCTGTCAAAATGGCTCCAGCCAGTTTTGGAAAACACGGCGGCAGGGAATGGCCTTGGAGGAGGAGGAGATGCTGGCCCGCTCCCCCGGCTGATCCCCAGCCTCCGTATCCCATCATCCAAAGCCTCTGGGGAGCGTTCCCTTTGAAGGTCAGGGGGGCACTTCCTTGGTCTGCCCGAAGAGCTCTTGGGGCAAAGGCAGAGCCGTCCACCCCATTCTGGTGCCACCGAGGGAAAACACCTCGTCAGTGCAAGGCGGAGACGAGGCAAGTTTCCCCCTTCCTGCCTGCTACCCCGTGGAAAGCCACGTCCCCTTCCATGGAGGAGAGGTTTGGGGACTCTTCCTCCCTCTTCCCTGTTCTGGGACCTCCTGACTTCTCATCGGCCACACGGCCACCTTCCATCTCTCGGAGCAAGAGAATTCCAGGGGGAAGTTCTGCAGGCGCCGTGGGTGGCCTTCTGTCAGCTCGTAGAAGCTCTCCCTTCCTGGAAAGGAGCCCGTGCACCGAATAAAAGCCTTTATTATTCTCATTTTCTTCTACAACAAGAAGCCAGGGACAGCGTGGAACATAAGGGCGCTGGTCAAGCGCCAACCGTGAACTCCGGCTAAAACAGACCCCGTCGAATCATCTAAACACCCACTGATTTTGTGGATCTCTTTTAGTGGGGATAAAAAGTAGTTTCAGATCACCGTGGGGATGAAAGTCAGTTCTACCCTTCAGCCTTGCACCGGAATGTCCCGGCCGAGATGTGCAATGTGTTCTTGTTTAGCACATCTGGACACTGGTCCAGAATCGAACTGCGCGGCGGGTGAGTGGTGGGGCCGCTAGGGAACATAGCAAGCCAATTCTGTTTAAGTTACATTGGCCACCAGTTGCTGCCCAGGCCCAATTCAAAGTGCTTGTTTTGACATATAAAGCTCTAAACGGCTTGGGCCCTGGATACCTGAAGGACCGCCTCCTTCCATAGGAACCAGTTAAGATCCAGCCAGGGGGCCCTTTTGAAAGAGCCCGTCCCTCAAGGAGGTAAGAGGGACGGCTTGTAGACAAAGGGCCTTTTCGGCAGCTGCCCCCAGACTATGGAATGCCCTCCCGACTGAGGTTTGTCTGCCGCCGACACTGATGACATTTCGGCACCAAGTCAAAACCTTCCTGTTCCAGAAGGCTTTTAATTGAAATAATATCAACTGTGGGTCCTGATGTCAATTTTTAGAGTATATATTTTAATTGTATTTTAATTATTTTGTCTTTTTATTATATTTTAAATGTTGTAAGCCGCCCAGAGACCTTTGGGTAGTGCGGGCGGCCTATAAGTTAAATAAATAAATAAGATGGAAGCAGAGACAGACAGACAGACGTACAGAGAGATAGGCAGGCGCCGCAGCCTTATGGGTCCCATAAATGCCCACGCCCCTCCCCGTTCCTTTCACAAAGAGATGCAAAGACAGAAGCACACCTTACAACCCTCCGAATGTCAACCCAATGGCCACCGATTGCCGTCTTCCATCTCGAACTTGGCACACATACCCCTTCCACCATTCCCAGAAGAAAAAAAGGGGGCTGCTCCACACCGGCTTTGGAAGAGCGCCGTCCTCCTGGTTCCATGCCTGGCAGACTGGCCTCTTTGGCAGGTCTGGAGTCTGCTTTCTTTCTGGGTCTGCCGACCCTTGGGACCAACCCGAGCGCCACGCGGGAGACCTACCTGTCACAAGGAAGCTGCACCGGCCGGCCCCCGCCTCGTTGATGACGTTGCAGTTGTAAATCCCATAGCTGTCCCTGGAGAGGCTCCGGATCGTGTACTCCGTGGAGTCCTGAGCATCAAACTGCCCTGTCCGAAGAAGCTTGTTGCCCAAGCGCCATTCGAAGGTCAACACCCGGGTTGGGTAAGCCCTCAGCACCCGGCAGCTCATGGTGACGCTTCGGCCTTGGCCTTGACGGATCTCCAGGAACGTTGGTTCAACAGCCGGTGGATCTGGAAGACACAGGAGTGGAGAGGGAGGTGAGAACAGGATCAAGGATCTGCCCACCCCTCATTGTAATCTTGTACACGGCTTCTCCTCTTTCCCATCCCCTTAGCCTTCTTCTTCAATCTCTGAAATGCATTAGTTTACGCTGGCCTTTCCCCCAAGTAACAGTGGCTAAATAGCAGCACATCCTAAGCGGCTCAAGGGAGGAAATGCCAGTGACAGATTACTGCCATGAAGCCACTCAACAGGTCAGTCCCTGAAGGTCAAACTAGGAAATACAATTATCACAGAGTGCTGTCCTCTGAAGATGCCGGCCACAGAGACTGGCAAAACGTTAGGAAGAACAACTTTCAGAACATGTCCAAAGAGCCTGAAAAACCCACAACAGCCATTAGATCCTGGCCATGAAAGCCTATGCGAATACAATTGCAGTGGTGCCTCGCTTAACAATAGCCCCGCATTATGATGAATCCGCTTTATGACAATCTTTTTGTGATCGCAATTGCAATCACAAAACGATGGTCTAAATGGGGGAATTTGGCTTAGCAATGATCGGTTCCCTGCTTTGGGAACCGATTTTCGCTTTATGACGATAAAAAATAGCTGATCGTCGGGTTTTCAAAATGGCCACTGGGTGCTTAAAATGGCTGTGCTTAGGGACAGATTCCTCGCTATACAGGCAGCGAAAATGGCCACCGTATGGAGGATCTTCGCTGGACGGTGAGTTTTTACCCCACTGGAACGCATTGAATGGGTTTCAATGCATTTCAATGGGGTTTTTAATTTCGCTTTACGATGTTTTCGCTTAACAGTGATTTTCCTGGAACGGATTATCGTCGTTAGGCGAGGCACCACTGTATCAATGTTTTTGCACAGGGGCTGTGCCGAAAGATGCCTGTGCACCATGAAATGAGATTTTCGTCACCTACGGATCTGGCATCTAGTGTTCTTTGCTTTGTGATTGGTCACTCGAAGGAAAACATTGTGCCTTTCTCTGAATGTCAAAACTTCCTTTGTTCTGTCACTTGACTATTACTTGTAAACCCTATTTAGCTGTGCTAGTCTGTGAAAGCACTACAAATGAATTATTTTTTTTTAAAAAAAGTTTTTTAAAAAGCAAAAATGTGTTGGTGCCTTAAAGACTAACTTTTACATTTGTTTAATGTGATTGTGGACAAGCCCACTCGATTAGCTATCATATTTGGGTAACGATCTCTTTAAATAACAACAGAAATACGCATGTTTTCTTTAATAATCTTCACTTATTCCCACTCTTCCTCTTCTCTTGCCACCAACATTTATGTGTGTAAATTCTCCCCTTTATAACATTCTATACACAGCTAGCCCTCACGTATTGAACTCAGCACCATTCAACCTGAATAAAACTGCACTTCAAGAAGGATGCTGACAGACTGGAACAAGTTCAGAGGAGGGCAACAAGGATGATGATCAGGGGGCTGGAAACCAAGCATTAAGAGGAAAGGCTGAAAGAATTGGGCATGTTTAGCCTTGAGACAAGAAGACTTGAGGGGTGATAGGATAGCACTTTTCAAATATTTGAAAAGCTGTCATCCAGAGGAAGGGGCAGGATCTGTTCTCGATTCTCCCAGAGTGCAGGACATGCAACAGTGGGCTGAAGTTAAAGGAAGCCAGATTTCAGTTAAATATCAGGAAAACCTTCCTAACTGTTAGAATAGTATGACAATGGAACCAATTGCCTCAGGAGGTGGTGAGGGCTCCAATGCTGGAGGCCTTCAAGAGAAACTTAAGACGACAATCGGTGAGATCTGCTTGGATGAGGATTCCTGCCTTGAGCAGGGAGTTGGACTCGATGGCCTTAGAGGCCCCCTTCCCATTCCATGATTCTAGGATTCTGTATCTCATCAGGTTCTATTAAATCGACAGTGTCAAAACATCCTGCCCGTCTTGTTCTGGCAACATGGGGACCATAAGCGCTGAACAATTTTGGGACCATTCCTGGCATTTTAGAGATAAAAGCACAATAACTTGCATTCATAAACTAGAGGCAATTAAAAAAAAAAGAACTGAAAACCGTTTCCAGACAATTCTTACAAAGCCGGTGCAGAAATCAGTTCGGAGAAGCCCGCCTCTTAGCGAAGACGCCCAGAGAGGCTCATTTGTGCCCATGAGCTCCTCCCTGTGTGATTGTCTCTTTCCACACACACACAAAAAAGCAACCCTTCTGGAGGCCTCCCCCGCTTTTGTGATGCCCGTCATTAGCCACTGTCTGTGTGGCCACCTCGGCTCAGCCGTCTCCCCGGAGTTGCCCGTCCCCCTACGGAGAACCTGCCCTCCGGTGCCATGTCTCTCCCTGCCTCGAGACGGCTAATGGGCCAGGACTTGCTTGCCTGTGGAGAAGCAAAGACCTTCTGCGTTTGTGTTTCAAGCGTTTGCTTTGAACGGCGGGAAGGACGTTTGACAATTGCAACCGTGCTTGAGAGTAGCAGGTCATCTGGATTGCTCGGGAGGAGGCTGATCAAAGCTCTCTTTCTGAGCTTCCCTCCCCCTTTATAAAAATAAAACCTCTCCAAGCAATTCCCTCGGCATGGCATTCTTCTCCATAAAACCTCCAGATGCAATGCAGGGGAGACTGGCAATGCCTTTGTACTGAAGTTTAAAAACCGATCCGGCTAGCTTGCTCTCCCGGCCCCTTCACGTCCCTGGGGATGCAAGCAGATGTCATCCGGAGAGTGGGTCAAGGATCATGGCCGGTAGCCGCAGAGTCACCAACAACTCCACGTCTGAAAAAGACCGGGTGTTATTTCCTATATTCTTTGATTGCTGTGGCAACTTTTCATCTTCATTCTAACAGGCAACTTGGAAAAATGGCTTTTCCATTAAAAATAAAATGTGCATGCGCCCATGCCCAATGGCGTGGTAACCTAAGGAGGACATTAAAGTCGTATCACTCCAAAGACCCCTCTTATTCATCATTCTGGTCCTGCAGTATAACAATGGGACCCATGACCTCAAGGGGAGGTGGTGAGCGCTCCAACGGTGGAGGCCTTCAAGAGAAAATTGGACCACCACCCTCGGTCCGATCTGCGTTGACTTGGATTCCTGCCTTGAGGTGGGGGATTGGACTCCCATGGCCTTAGAGGGCCCCTTCCCCTTTCAATGATCTAGGATTGGCTAACCAAACACACATAAGAAGTCTGACAGTAGGTTGTGAATGCAACCACAACTCCATCTCTTATTTCCTCTTTGCCACTAACTGATGCATATTGAACGAGAACAAGCCCCATGGAAACAATGCGGATTTGGCAAGCCAACTACTCCATAAGTTGCATCGATACCCATGGGCTACTCAAGTTGTGGACTTTCTTTAGGAGAGTAAGTTGCAACTAAAGTAAGCCCATTTGAATCAATGGAACCTATTTAACTCACCCAATCTGATTCAATGGGTCTGCTGTGGTGCAACGTATTACGCTAAGCAACATGATTTCAGCCAACATCTATGCTACTCTAGGCAATATATAAATATTGCTTCCCCCCCCCCGCCCCAGAGGTAAGGATGTCCATTTTGGCTGTAACATCTTGAACCATAGCTTCGGTGTGTCAACTCTTACGGACGGCGAATCCCGAATCGATCTGTCTGTTCCACCCCGTCATGATTGAGAACTGGAAGTAATACTGGCCTTGTACCAGTTTTTCTCAGAAGCTGCACCGTCTCTCTCTCTCTCTCTCTCTCTCTCAATGTCTGTATGCCTTCCCTCTCACAGAGGGAGCATCTTTTCAAAAGAACGGAAGGGGAAGTGAAGATATCAGGTTGTTTTAAAAATGCAAACAGAAGTTAACTGCAATATTCCAGACAATCGTTTTAATTATGCATGAACCAACTGAAAACAGTTTGGAGCAAGGACAGAAACGGTAGTCCTTGATCTTCTGGCAGTACTTTTTCTTCCTTCTGTTCACCGCAGTTCGAACACAAGTGGAAAAGGTAAGAGGATGATGCATATTGAAGGGACGTGAGCCCCTTGTATCGGCCACACTCTTCCGTTACATTTTATCGAGACAAAGAACTTTCTCTACTTGGATGCCGCCTGCTCATTGACCTTTGCATGCTCATCAATGGCCACTACTAAGATCTACGTCTATCGGATGCCAAGGCCTGCTGTACGAGCACGAATGGCCCCTGTTAACATCCTGACCGGGCTGCGCCTTTTGCATTTCTATCATATTTCTCACTCCCATCCTCTTTCCTGAGTGTGTGCAGAAATGCCTTGTTTATGGAAGCCGTGCGCCTGAAAAATGAACGAATGTTTATGCCCCATAAAAATGGTTGGTCTTCAAGGTGCTGCAAGCCTTTGATGGTGTCACTGGGGTCTCTTCCAGACCAAGACAGTCACCTTCTGAGATGACCAAGGGGGGGAAAGGGTAGACGGTTTGCAGAGTGAATGGCTGGCATTTACTGCCACTAAAATATAGTTTGCATAATTACAGTAGGACTCCTGTATCCACAGGATCGGTATCCCCGGTTTCACTTATTCGCTGTCTGAACCTTTTAAAAATATTTGTAAAAACCCTAAAAATATGTATTTTCACGATGTATTTACCAGAACTGGCCACTAGAAGGAGCCAGATACCATGCTATGTATTCTTCTTGACTAGTGGCCAGCTCTAGTAATACAAGGAAAGAACTTTGCTGGATTCAATGGACTTGATGGAAGGCAATTTTCTTCCCTTTTTTTGAAACTTCCAAGGCCCTTCTATGAGGGACAATTGTACTTTAACTAGCATCTAGTCTAATTGCTTTTTTTCATGTTTAATTTAAAATGTTTTTAGTTCTACTCTTTTTAATATTGTGAGCCACCTTGGGTCCCTTTATTGGGAGTAAGGTGGCCTAGAAATAAAGCATGTTGTTGTTTAGTCGTTAAGTTGTCTCCGACTCTTCGGGACCCCGTGGACCAGAGCAGGCCAGGCCCTGCTTTCTGTAAAACATACAATAAAACAAATGAGCATTTCCAGTCTGCAACCGAGACAGGGGGTGGTTAGGTTAATTGTCCCCTATAGCTGTGCTTCAAAGGTCCCTATGCTTTAAACTATTTTATTTTATTGGCAAACCGTCCATCTAGCCAAGATGTACTCTGGGTGGTTCACAGCATAAAGAGAAAACATCATTAGAAATATAAAATAAAAGTCAACATATAAAACATCATAGAACATAACGCCAATAAACTATTACATGTTAAAACATTAGCTATTTAAAGGGCGGTGCCATGGAATGCCAGCCTAAGCAACCCGGTTTTACACATTTTTAAAATGCTAACAGCGAAGGGGGCAGGCAGATGTCTGGGGGGGGGTGTAGCTGATTCCATAATCGGGGTGCGTCTGGCACGAAGGCCCGTCTCCTCATCCTTTCTTTCCAGGCGCCTCTCAGGGTCATCAGCACTCTCAGACATCCCACCTGGGATGAACATGTCAGGTGGGCAGTTCTTGCTGGAAGAAGATCCAGAACGTTTAGGGCTTTCTATGTCAAAATCATCACTTTGAAGCTGGCGTGGAAGCAGACAGGTGACCCGTGTAACCCAGCCAAGGTTGGGCAGATTGGTTGGTATTTACTGATTTCACCCACTAACCTAGGCGCCATATCCTGGATGTGTTGAAGCCTCCAAACCAGTCTCAAGGGATGCCCCACATAGAAGGCATTGCAGTAGTCTATTCTTGAGACTACCAGTGCATGGACCAATGTGGTAACTGGGTGTCCAGGTAAGTGTGCAGCTAGGGATATTACAGGCCGCAACACCCAAAGGGCCTGCCTCTGGAGAGCCCTGTTCTCCCACCACATTGACACAAAATCAGGTAGGTTCAAAAAAGAAAGAAAGAAAGAAAGAAAGAAAGAAAGAAAGAAAGAAAGAAAGAAAGAAAGAAAGAAAGAAAGAAAGAAAGAAAGAAAGAAGGAAGGAAGGAAGGAAGGAAGGAAGGAAGGAAGGAAGGAAGGAAGGAAGGAAGGAAGAAAGAAAGAAAGAAAGAAAGAAAGAAAGAAAGAAAGAAAGAAAGAAAGAAAGAAAGAAAGAGGAGCAAGCTAGTAACAGAATGGTCCATCATAAAGACCGCCATCGGAGCACTACGACCGAAACAGGCGAATGGACTCTTTTTGGCCCATCATCCTCATTGAGAAAAATGGCCCATGATGAGGACAGGAGGTGAGCAGCAGCTCCCCCATTGCTAATCATTTTTAACAAAAGGGGGTTGCTTTCCTTTTATTTCAAGAAGAGAAAGCAGCTGAGAATAAAAGGAATCCCACGACTTAAATGCCATTCCATTGAACATCCTGAGATTTGTTGTCAAAGACAAGACGCAAAACGTCAAAGATCCAACCTGTCCTCTGAAGATGCCCATGGCCACAGAGACTGGCAAAACGTCAGGAAGAACAATCTTCAGAACACGGCCAAAGAGCCTGAAAAACCCACAACCACCATGAGATCCCGGCCGTGAAAGCCTTCGCGAAAATATTACTGTACTCCCAGTTTGAGGTTTTGTGAGGCGATGCCACAGGTCACAGCTTCTGATTTCCTCCCCACATGCATGCAGGATAATGCAGGGAAAAATGAGGAGAGAAGCTTCATCTCCTCACAACCTGAAAAGAAGAGGAGCAAGGAACCCCAACGTGTGAGATTCACAATGTTGTTCATGCAAACCCTTTCCATCTGCTTAGAGGCACAGAATAAAATGGTATAATGACATTATAATGATAAAATTAATGTTTTAATTACAATTGTGTTGCTCTATTTGTATTTCAGCACTGACTGGTCTGAACACCAATTTCGCTGGAAATGAATATTCACCCTCTCTTCCTCGGATGACTCTTGCTTCTTGCGTAAGCTCTCTCGCCGCTCTCAAAAGGAAACCCGATTTTGCCTTTTGGAATGGTTTTCAAATTGGGAAATTGGTCCCTAGGGAGTTGATCCTTCGGCTGTGGCTGGATTGCAACACCCATCATCCCCTCAGAGGGCTGTGGCTGCTGGGAGCTGCAATCCAAAAGCCGACGGCTCCCGTCGCTTGTCCCAGCTCCTGCCCACCTAACCATTCGAAAGCATGTAAAAATGCGAGTTGATAAATAGGTACCACCTCGGTGGGAAGGTAAATTGGTGTTCCCTAGTCGCGCTGGTCACGTGACCATGGAAACAGTCTTTGGACAAACCCTGACTCTGCAGCTTGGAGACGGGGATGAGCACTGCGCCCTAGAGTCGGACACGACTGGACTAAAATGTCAAGGGGAACCTTTACCTTTATCTGTTACTGACCAACGAGCATCTGAGCATCTCTGTGCGAGATCCACTCCTTTTTTCTCAGCCATGCAGGCTGAAGGGAGAAAAAGAAAGAGATCCATTTTTTAAAATGCCTCTTTTATTTTCTTTATTCTTTCTACAAAACTTCCGATGCTTTGTCAAGTCTACAGAAAGCAGTGAGTCATGCATATATTTTTTTCTTTTTGAACTTAAAAGTGGTGTTGAGTGATTGATGGTTGGGCGAGTTCCTGCAACAGGGGGTGGCTTGGGCAACTTGCTGGGCGATCCAGCTCCTAGACGACTGCCCTCCCATTGCGCAACAAAGAGGACTTCAATGTTATTCTTACTGATGCAAATCGGCACATCTCCATCGCCTCTCCCTCCAAGATGGCCATGGGCCAGCTGGGCTGACAGGTGGCTAGCTGAAGCTGAGATGGATCCCCAACCCTTTTCAGCTGGGGCAAATGCTTAATATTGTGCAAGTAGATGGGCTATGCAAAACAGCACTCCCCCGCCTCCCTCTGGGTCTCCTCACCTGGCAAACCAAGAACCTGCTCACCTGGCAAACCAAATCTGTTGGCAGATCGGTCTGCTGGCAGATCTCAGAAACCGGCTAGCAGAAGGTAGCCCTGGCAGCCCAACCACACAACTGGAAGAGGCTTCCGCCTGTTCCCAACACCTTACAGTCATTGCATCTTTGAGAATGCACTTAAGTAATTGGGAAAAATTATACTTAAAAAGTGAAAAACTCCTCCCCCCCCCCATTCTAGGAAACTTTGCATCTGCTGAATTTGTGCCTATCCGCTCCCTTGCTACCATCATTCACGCGTTCTGCATGTATTGGGACCCCGAGGCAACTCACAACACGGAACCGTTAGCATCAACTGCATTCCAATGCAATAGGTTGCAAGCATTTAAAGCGGAACGAAACTCATTATAGTATTAAAACACAGAACATTTTCATTTAATGAAAATATTAGTACTATTTACTTTAAAAAGAAAGAAAAAAGGCCAATGCCTCCAGCTAAATCCCATAGTTAGCATGCTGTTAATTGCCTGCTTAAATCATAAGGTCTTTTGCCCAGCGGCGGAAGGACAGCAGGGGGCCTTTTCGCTGAGCAGTTGCCAGAGAAGGACCCTGGGAATGAAGGGGCAGGTAGCTGCCAGCCCTGCTTTGGACGGACCGCGGTGGAAAGCAGCGATACCAGACGCTGTCGGGACTTTGCTCTGACCGAGCCACAGGGCTCTTTGCTTACACACTTACTTGACAAAGTCAGCAGGGCTCTGCCCATTTTACTTTCAAAGAATCATAGAATAGTGAAGTACGAAGGGGCCTCGAAGGCCATCAGGTCCAACCCCCTGCTCGATGTAGGAATCCATCTCGAAGGAGATCTGCTAGGTGGTTGTCCACATTTCTTTTGAAGGCCTCCAGCATTGGCGCCCTCGCCACCACCTCTCGAGGTAACTGGTTCTGCTCTCTTACTGTTCAAACAGTTAAGAGCTTCTTCCTGATATTCAACCAAAATCTGGCTTCCTGTCACTTGAGCCCATTGTTGTGTGTCCCGCACTCCGGGATGATGGAGAACAGATCCCGCCCCTCCTCTGTAGGACAGCTTTTCAAGTATTTGAAAAGTGTTATTATATCACCAAGGATATACAAGGATCTATACAAGGAGATCTGCAAGCGGGCTCTGAAGGCCTTAGGAATGGACCTCAACAGATGAGAAACCCTGACATCTGAGCATTCAGCCTGGAGGCAGGCAGTGCATCACGGCCTCTCCCAATTTGAAGAGACCCTTGTCCAGCAGGCCGAGGCAAAGAGGAAGTCACAAAAGCAGCAAAACCAGGGAGCTGGACAGGGGACAGATTGGATTTGTCTTCAGTGTGGAAGAGATTGCCACTCTCGAATTGGCCTCCTCAGCCACACTAGACGCTGTTCCAAGACCAATATTCTGAGCATGTTACCCATCTATGAGAGGGTGGGAGTTCATTTGGTGCATCTCAAGAGAAGCGCCAGCTTGTGTGGCCTCCGGCAAGCTGCACTGTCGTCCCAGAGCACGCGCGCACACACACACACTGGAGAAAGGAATTGGAGACTATTTCTGAGCACTCTCTACCTAGAAAAACCCAGAAGGGGCTCCTATGAATTAGAATTGACTCGAATTATTCTTATGGCTGACGTTGCCGGGGATGTGAAGATACGCCCCCATCGAAACTGTTTCCTTGGTTGGTGGCTCTTGGTCAAGATAACAGAGCCAGTCACACTGGCGACGCGCCAGGCCCGCCTTTGATCATGCAACCCTCCTGACTGGTTCACAGGACCTTAGGGTGGAAACAGCAGAGAGGGCTCACCGCGATCCTCTGTGTTTCCCACTGCTTGCTATCAAGGGAAGGGAAGGCAGAAGAGCTACAGCATGCCTTTAATCAAAAGCACCCACAAGCCCTTTCACGTAACGCCACCAGGCGACAGAAGTTATTTCGTGAGATGGTGGGAGAAGACTTTGATACCCAGACAATCTGAAGAAACCCAATCTCAAACCGTCTGGGGTGTCACCAAACCAGGGAACAGGGGAGACACTCAGCCACAGCACCCATGCCAGAAAGCAATACATTTTGGACAGTGTTTCCCTTAAAAAAAAAACACCTCTTATTACTCTAGAGTAATGGTTCCCAGCCTTGGGTCCCCAGAACCACAGCTTTTGGTACAAGAACACACTCTGGTCTCCTCTAGCGCAGTGGCCCCCAACTTTGGGTCCCCAGGTGGTCCTGGACGAAAACTCCCAGATGCCTTCGCCATTAGCTGTTCTTGTTCAGGATTTCTAGGAGTTGTAGCCCAAGAGCAACGGGGAAGCCAAGGTTAGGCTGCCAGTCACCAGATATATCAAGTCCCTTTTGAGTTAAATCGAAAAATTTTTTATTTGCTGGAATGGTGACAAATCACGAGGAAAGGCTTTACTGTACATGACCTGCTCTCCAGGGACAATGATTTGCCACAGTGACAAACTTCTTTAAAGTTCCATGATGCTTGCATAATTTATAGCTCTTCAAAACAAGCTACTCCGGGGCCCATGTTTTATGCATTATTGCTCCATAGTTCATACTTTGGACGAGGTGGTTTGCATAGCAGAGACGGGCTGGGCAAAAAATAGCAATGCATCATTTGATGCTGGCAAAAAAATCTCCTTGCTTTAGAGATTTCTTTTGCCGGGGACGGCAACGGCGGCAACGGTGACGATGGTGGTCTGTTCTGCGTGATCAGAAAGCAGGCGCCTGGAATGCAGAAAAGCGAAATGTGATGGGTAAGTGCAGACCTGTGCCAGCAGAGTGAAGGATGAACCCAAGGAAGAGGAAAAGATGGGGCCGTGGGGAGGGAACAGAGATGACTGGCTGTTTGCAGACATTCTCAAGGATGGGGATCCTCCATGGCGAAAATACGTGTGCTTGTCTTCCAAGGAGGTGGAAATCTGCCAGGTCTATGTCCTTTGTATTTCAGAATCCCACCAGTGTTCTGATCCTGTTGACATTCTGTCCCAGAGTTCAGGGCTTTCTGTTCGTCCATCCGTCCACCTGTCCTTTCTCTTTCTTTCTTTCTTTCTTTCTTTCTTTCTTTCTTTCTTTCTTTCTTTCTTTCTTTCTTTCTTTCTTTCTTTCTTTCTTTCTTTTTCTTTTCTTTTCTTTCCTTCCTTCCTTCCTTCCTTCCTTCCCATTTCCCTGTTTTTCAAAATAAATATTCTTCCCATGGAGCGAGGTGAAGATCATTGGGCTCATGGATGGCTCCCAATAACAGGGAATCAAAAGACACACACACACCTGTGTTCATAGCTCTGCAGGCCACAAGCAGGATAGATGTATAAAGAATCCCATGTAATGCTCATTTACCTTCCACCTCTTCTGTCCTCTAAGACCAAAATACACGGAGAGAGAAGACAACTTCTGGCATGCAGGAGCTCTGAGCTGGAGGCAGTCAATCCATGTCTCCACAGGCGGAGGCTCACCTGATTGACAGCTACCCCCTTGCTTTTTGGGAAATGTCAAGTCCCTCCATGAGAGATAGGATGAATAATGATTGCTTTTCTCATTTTCATTACATCAAGCTATCTCAACGCATTGTGACAATTAAACGAAGAAATTTAAAGACCTGTAATATTCTTTGCCTCCTGCTAAGAATGCGATCACTGGAAGGACAGATCCTGAAGCGGAGGCTCCAATCCTTTGGCCCTCTCATGAGAAGAGAAGACTCCTTGGAAAAGACCCTGATGTTAGGAAAGTGTGACGGCAAGAGGAGAAGGGGAACGACAGAGGACGAGATGGTTGAACAGTGTCTGTGAAGCAACCGACATGAAATTGACACAACTCTGGGAGGCAGTGGAAGATAGGAGGGCCTGGCGTGCTCTGGTCCGTGGGGTCACAAAGAGTCGGACATGACTTAACACGACTAAATAACAGCAAGAATGTGATGCTGGCTGGTTAGCTCAGTGGTTTAGGTCTCTGCCTACAGAGCCAGAGGTTGGGAGTTGAGTTCCCCACTGTGCATCCCGTAAGAAATGGTAAAACCACTTCTGAGTACAGTGGTGCCTCATTTAACGGGTGCCCTGTTTAACGACGAATCCGCATAGCGATGAAGATTTTGTGATCACTTTTCTGATCGCATTGCAATGTTCCCTTTGGGGAAAAATCGCTTTGCGACGATCGCTTCCCCCCGATCATCGCAAACAGCCCATTTTCACACAGCTGATTGGCGGGCCTTTGCGAAGATTGAGCGGCCCCGCTGATCAGCTGTGCGAAACGGGGCGTTTGCAATGATGGGGGGGAAGTGATCGTCACAAATGGCTCATTTTCGCACAGCTGATCAGCAGGCCTTTGCGAATATCGCGCGGCTCCACCGATCAGCTGTGCGAAACTGGGGCGTTTGCGATGATCACTTCCCCCCAATCATCGCAAATGCCCCCTTTTCTAATAACTGATTGGCAGTTCCAAAATGGCTGCCGGTTAAAGAAAATGGCCACCCGCAGTGTTTTTGCGCCCTTTCCTCGCTACTGGGCAGAGAAAATGGCGGCCGCATGGAGGATTTCCACATAACGGTGAGTTTTTTGCCCATAGGAGCGCATTAAACATGTTTTAATGCATTCCTATGGGGTTTTTTGGCCCGCATAGCGACAAATCCGTATTGCGATGATTTTTTCAGAATGGATTATCATCGCTATGCGCGCCACCACTGTATTCTCTACCCAGAAAACTCTGAGAAGCGTTGCCATAAGTCAGAATTGACTTAACGAGATGTATTTATTAGAGCTGGCCAGATAGCTCAGTGGTTTAGGTATCTGATGGTAGAGCCGGATGCTGAGTGTTCGATTCCCCCACTGTTCCTCGGAGGAGAAGCCAGCCTGGGTGGCCTTGAGCAAACTGCACCACCCCAGGGTGACCCCAGAAGAAGGGAAGGGGAAACCATGACTGAATAGACATGGTCTAGAGGGGCGGGGTATAAATAGATAGATAGATAGATAGATAGATAGATAGATAGATAGATAGATAGATAGATAGATAGATAGATAGATAGATAGATAGATAGATAGATAGATAGATAGATAGATAGATAGATAGATAGATAGATAGATAGATAGATAGATAGATAGATAGATAGATAGATAGATAGATAGATAGATAGATACTCTTTACCTGGAATGCCCTGAAAAGGGAAAAAAGGGTTGCCATGAGTCTTTGTTCTGGACGATGGACACAATTTACAGAATGTGAGAACTGCCAGATTTGATAGGGGAAATTGTCGGTCCATGCAAAAGGCCAGGTTGGGGCAGCTGGCTGCTTGGTTGGGGGGGTCACCAGAGAAAGAATCTGTGGTGGAAGGCCTGGAGAGCCACGGCTGCAAGTCAGCATCCGTACGATTCATCGCTTCTTAATACACGCAAGAGGGTCGCTCCATCCCTTTCCCGGGAAAAACGAATTAGCTTTTCGTAGAAAAGTTTGCTGCAGCCTCTGCTGCTTTGTTCGTCTCTTCTGCCCACGAGAGAGCCAGCCCCCGACCCTGCCTGTGCCGCACAATTCCTATCTCCGTCCTGTATGATGATAAACCATTAATATATCTATCTCGTTCCTTTTCCCTCTGAGGGGAACGTCAACCCTTTGCTCCAGACTCCACAGACTTCACAATGGCTGGTCTGTGGGCTTTTGTGAACCACCTCAATGGCCCTGGAGGAGGAGATAAAGCACACCGCGAGCGGCCGGAGAAGGCACATCTTGGCAGGCTGCTCTATGCCCATAAAATCAGCAGCGCCTTGGCTTGGCTTCCAGATTGCGTCCAGAGCGGGCAGCCCTTTTCTGGCCAACCACCGTGTCGGTCTCCAAGGCCTCGTGGAAAGAACTGCACTCCTACAATGACACGGACTATTACTCCGGCACGGATACACTTGCGAAATCAGGATAAGTGCCTTCCAGCAAGTTTCAAACAAGCACTAAAAACAAAGTGTGCTGCTTCTATAGCGCACTAAATAGCACTATTTCCCATAGCGCTTCAAACTCTCTTACCATTTAGTTACGCAGGCTACACATTTTCCCCTCCACAAACCAGGTACTCAGTTTAACCACCTTGTTCATTGGCTTCTCACCGATTCACAAAGTTCCACCTGAATTTTGGGGCACGGGGGTGGGGGTGCAGCATGCAATCTGCAGCCAACTACCTGAGTCTGTCAGGACAGAACTCATGTCATGAGCAGAGTCCTGACTGCAGTACTGCACTTTAACCGTTGTGCCACAAGACTCCCTGCATACTCTTCGTGTAGTAAGGTAAGGTGCAAAACGGTCGCATGAGCACATCCAGGAAGGGATGGCAGAGAATTTTCTGCAATTCAATTAGGAACTAAAACACCTTCTTTCCAGCTCTTAAGCTTGGGGACAAGCAGAAACATACCTTGTCTCGAGAATTCGCTCCTTTGTGAGGTCTGTGAGCGATTTTGCAGAAAGAAAGCACGCACCCTTTAAAATGCAAATGATTCAGAGGGCACATAATTGGAAAGAAACACATGCTTTCATCAAGAGAGAGTGTGGGTAAATTAAGTACGATGCATAAACATCTATGTGCACATTATGTAAAATGCATAAATGCACACAGAGGGGAAAGGTGCAAAAAAGGGGCAGAGGCTTCTGTATAAGAAGCCAAAAAGGCACAGAACCTCATAGAAAACAAGGTTGGGAAGAAAATGGAGTGGGAGACGGGGGTGTGTGTCTGCAGAAAGGCAAAGACATTAAGGCCTAGAGATCTTCTTACAGCCGGAGAGCGCACAGACCAGGTCCCCCACAAATTGCTCTACATGGCCCCATCCCAGACCTTGGCAAGTAGAATTTACTTTTCATCCCACATGGAACCACACCGGCTGGGTCCTGATGTTTTCAAGGGACTGGTGACACAGAGGAAATGGATCTGGAGCTAGTTTGGGGTTTTGTACGTTGAGTTAACCTCACCTGTTTTCTGTTCCGGTGTGTTCAGTGATGGTGGCAAGAAGCATCCAGGGCTGGATTTGAACTCCAGCACCAAGAAAGGGTGGTTGAGCTGCCCCCTCTTTCGACTGGCTGCCCAAAGGAAAGCCTCGTCTTGCTACCTTCTGCATCTGGGGGTTTGGGGGGCAGGGGGGGAGGTTGTGTGGATAAGGAAATTAGGTTAGGTGGCCTGGGATTGGAGGTACCTGCAATGTAATCATTGCCTGCAAGACCCTGAGTCTTCCTTCGCCTCACCTGTGTGGGCATGCACCCATACAAGCACAAACCTGCACACCTGCCTGGACACAACCTCCTGAACGTCCACCTTCCACTTGTCTCCCGCTTCCACTGCCTCCTGGAACGACTTTCTGTCTGGCCACCTGCGTTGTCTCCCCGTTTTCCACTCTATCAGCCTCCAGTTTGCATTCCCATTGGGGTGGGGGGGAAGGAGATTAAAAGCAAGGTACAGTAGGACCCTCATATTCACAAGACTGATACCTGCAATTTCACTTACCCACCATCTAAGAATATTAAAAATATTAAAAGAAGGAAACTAGAAATACTTATTTTTGCTATGTATTTACCAGAACTGGCCACTAGAGAGCACCTGAGACCATGCTATTTATTCTTGTTGTTGAAGAACACATAACATGGGCTCTGGCTCCCTCTAGTAGCCAATTCTGGTAACACATGGTGAAAATACTTTTTTTCCTGGATGTTCTTCTTTTGCCATTATATGTATACCATTTGCTATTATCCACGGTTTTGAGCATCCACAGGGGGGTCGGAACAAATGCCCTGTGGATACAGGGGTCCTACTGTAAAACAATTCATTTTCCTTCTCTGTTGAACACGGCACTCATTTTAGCAGACACCTCAAGACACAATTTATACTGATACAGGCATTCACATATGCAAACGATTTCAAATTAAACAGGATTCAATATTGACTAGAAGAAACACATGCATTTTTTCTAACCCGGGCTATTTAAAAGCACACAAATAACAAATCACTTTCCAGGTTTAAAAAAATGCATGCTGGGTTGTGCATCACGTAAATGGATATTTCAAAATCAATTTAAGTCCTGCTTAACCTGATTCGAAAGTAGGAGGGGTATGTAAGTGTAACTGGGCTCTAAAATGACCTTTTGCCTATAATCATCGGCAGTCTTCCTCGGGAGCATTAAGGACTCAATTTCACATCCCAAGATGCTCACTTTGTTGCCTCTGTCCAGGATGCAACGATGTTCAAGAGTCACACACTCAGTCGTACAGAAACGGCCTGGAATAAAGCAACAGGTCCCTGCACACTTTGTTAAGTCCAATAAAGGAGCTGATAAATCAGAAGGACATGGCCAGCAATCTCTTGATTCAAATAAATTCATATGGAAAAATTACAGCGATGATTTTTGACCTTGCTGCTTCCAGGACTGAATTCTCTCTCTCTCTCTCTCTCTCTCTCTCTCTCTCTCTCTCTCACACACACACACACACACACGCACACGCACACGCACACGCACACGCACACGCACGCACGCACACACACACACACACACACACACAAGCCCCCTGGAAATTACTTTCTCAGCAGGCATCTGACCTTTCCCACCACAAGGAAACATCAGCAACAATATATTTAACCTGCTTTATCTAGGTCAGTCCGTTGGGCATGCATACATCTGCCACATGGACGCAGGAACCCACACGTACGCACACTCTCTCTCACACACACACAAACAGGCTTACGTTTCTATACGTCTACTGAAGGACCCCCAGAAATGCCACCTGTTTCAACAGGAATCCCAAGGTACCATTCAAAATGAGGAAAAACATCTTTCATGCGCCTCAAACGTTGTGTCTTTTTTGGGGGGGGGGGAGGAGAAGCTATCTCTACAGATTCATTGAAAATTTTAATTATGCATTTTCTTTTTTTCTGGACCGAGCAACGTCTTGCTCCCTGATATTTATTATTTATTTAAAATATTTCTATCCTGCCTTTCTCCCCAAAAGGAGCGAAGGGGGCTTAGGATTTGTTCACAAACTAAAAACGGTAAGTATGCATATATGAAGAAATCATTAAACAAGTATTGTATCAAAACGGTCACTAAGATCAATATTAAAACGCATTTAAAAGCAACAGAGCACAGCCACCCACTCAGGAAAAAATCCTTCTCGGGCTGCCAGCCACCGAGGGAAAGCCTGCCTGAAGAGGAAGGTCTATTTGCCTGCTTGGGGAAGGACAGCCAAGATGGGGTCAGTTTGGCCTCCAGTGGGAGGGAGACAGCATGCTGTGTATTATTTCTGCAAATGCACACTACACGACAATTTTCTGCCAGGCGGGTTCTTCTGATTTGTCACTCTGCAGATGAGTGTGTTCTCCATTCAGTTGAAGGAATGCATTTGCAGGAACATAGTTTCCAAATCCCGCAAGGTGCTGGTCCCCCTCTATTCGGCACAAGTTAAGCTTCATCGTGAGTCCTTGGTCCAGTTCTGGACACCGCACTTCAAGAAGGACGCTGACAGATTGGAACAAGTTCAGAGGAGGGCGACCAGGATGATCAGGGGGCTGGAAACCAAGCCTTAGGAGGAAAGGCTGAAAGAAGTGGGTATGTTTAGCCTTGAGAAAAGAAGACGGGAGGAGAGATAATATGATAGCATTTTTCAAATACTTGAAGGGCTGTCATATAGAGAAGAGGCAGGATCTGTTCTTGTTCATCCATCCATCCATCCATCCATCCATCCATCCATCCATCCATCCATCCATCCATCCATCCATCCATCCATCCATCCATCCATCCATCCATTCATTTCTTACATTTGTATACGGCTCCATTCATGCAAAAAGCACTTTTCTGATCGGTTTAACAAGAAGTCAAAACCAAGATCAAAGACCACCAAATACTTAAAAACACTCACAGTATAAAAAACCCTGATGGCACCAAACCCATTTACAGAAGCAGCAGGACAGATGAACCAAATATCAACCTGGGTCAGTAGGAAAGGCCTCCCTAAAAAGAAAAGGAGTTTTTTCCCCCCGGAATGACAAAATGGAGGGAGCCAGGCGTAGCTCCTCTGGGAACTGATTCTGTAGAGTTGGGGCCACTGTGGAGAAGGCCCCGCTGCTGGTGGAAGGCTTCCGGGCCTCCCTCAGGGTGGCCACTTGGAGAAGCTGGGTCTGGGAGGATCTGGTGGGTCAGGAAGATGACGAGCAGGGGCAGATGACATGGGAGTCAGAAACTCCTACAAGTAACGTGATCCCAAACCACGCAGTGCTTGACATGGAAGAGTTAAAACCTTGAACCTGATGTGGGACACACAAAGATGAGCCACAACTGGAGTGATATGCTCAGATTTGCTCACACCAGTCACCAGTCTGGACCCATTGCAGTTTCTGGGTCAGGTTCAAGGGGTGCCCCACGTAGACAGCATTGCAAGGATCGATCCAGGAGATGACCGGTGCCTTCCACCCATATCCCGAGGGAACCCTCATCAAGGGAGAGACGGAGTGGGTCGCCAAACCTCAGCTGGTTAAAGGCTGATCTGGACGTGGCTGAAATCTGGGAAGCCTAAGAAAGAGCCAGGTCTAGAAGAACACCACGAGCACACACTTGGCCTCTAAATGGGAGGGCAAACCCATCCAGTCTAGGGGTTAACCAACCTGTCTGAGGGCCGCCCCCCCCAAGGAAAAAAATCTCAGTCCATTCCAATAGCAAAGCTGGGCAGCACACGGACCTCTAGACAGCAGCCACCATGGAGGATGTTCTCGTGCAAAACCCTTTTTAAAAAATCTATTTATGTTTTTCACACAAAACAAGGGTTTTGTGCAAAACCCAAGGTTTTTGCGCAAAACCCAAGGTTTTTGCGCAACAATGCGTTCACAAATATGGTACAAAAAAGTCCCAAAAGGCTGAGATCCTATTGCATAGCTCTGCCTGCAGAGGCAAATGGTGCAACCTGATGCGGCTTCTCCAAAGCTCTGCTTGGATTTGGGGGCATGCGCCAGTCCTATGGGGCGTGGTGCACGCGCCAGATCCTGGGTGGACTCACTGATGGCCAGTGGAAAAGAGGCTGTGAGTTACGCAATTTGCCTTCGAGAGTTGCCATGACGCAACAGGAATTTCGGCGAAAATGTGGAAAATGCACAAAAACGCTCACAGGCTTGCTGAGCATGGATAATTAAAAAAAATTGAACTGTGGTGATGAAGTACATGAACAGTTCTATCTCTAGGCTAGAGAAAAGCATTGGCATTAACGAAGACTCCCCCTTAAAATTTCTACCCGGCCTATTCTTGCCTACGGTGCTTTCCCTTAAGGCTCCACGGGATAAGATCAATCATCTGTTTAGGCTTCTCACAGTGGCCAACAGGGATGGGAAGAATAGGGACTAAATCATTGTTTGCACACACAGCGTGCACAGACTGGCTGGTTGATGGACCAAAAAGATACAACCAACCCGTCAGAGGTCTTTGACTCTTAGAAGCCTTGGCAGCAAAACAGAGACCACCCAAGTTTTGAGCAGATCCATGCAATTTGCTCCGTTTCCTCCATCTGTGCAAAAATTACCCTTGCAAATGTGAGAATGCTCATCAAAAATAGCAGACAAAAAAAGGATAAAAAAACACAGGATGAGCTGGAAAGGGTAGGAGCAACAAACAGAAACTGGGTCCCCTCCCCCATTTTTTTGGACTATCTTTCTCATAATCCCCAGCCAGCAATGTCCATGGGGATTCTGAGCGTTGTAGTCCAAAAGAGACCAACGCCAGCCAGGGATTCTGGAACAGCAGTGCTTAAAAATAATGTTCAAAGATCTGGTGACACCCCCCCCCCCTCCACGGCTGAGAGATGGAGACTGTTTTCAGCCGTCACGGAAAGTGGAATAAGAGACTAAAACCCCTTCTTTTGTACGACCACGCAAAAACGAAGCACATGGAAGGAGCGGACCAGCGTTTTGACCGCCTGTCCTTTATAATGAAAGCTAACAGAGCAATTTGCTCTTCATTTAGATAATGCCCGAGTGAGGGACAGCCACTTACATCTAATTTCCCGCAAATTAGAACTGTCCAGGTTTTGTAAATTTTACCCGCCGTTGAATCGTTGTAATGTGGCACGCAAGCACAAGGTTGCAAAGATATCGCGGCCATTTGTAAGCTCATCATCGCGGCCGACTGACAGTCCGGTCCCTCGTTCCTGCCTGCTCTTGTTTGCACTTCTGCCAACAACTTCTTTGAGGGGATTTGAAAAGAGACCCTTTTTTCCCTCTCTCCCTGGCACAAGAGATACGCTGAAGTGCTAAAGTCTCCACAGACAGGATGGCAGGGGTGCAAAGGGTTGTCCCAGTCCCGCCAGCCCCCACATTCATGAGGACAGTGGGCGAAAATGGAGGCGGGGAAGGAAAAAAAATGCACTGGGTGTCTGAACATTCCCTTTCAGCCTTTGGGTGTCATGCCCAAAAGGGCTCAAAACCCACATGGTTTGGTGTGCTGTGTTTTCAAGCCAGAAGTGCCACAGTGCCAAGGCTCACTGCGTTGACTAATGGCCCAACTCCAGCACCCCACAACAACTATGTGAGATAGCTCAGGCTGTGGGAGGATAAGTGACTTGAAATCACCTAGTGTCCTTCAGGCCATCCTCCTCAGTCTTAATCCAGTGTGTTACACCACACTGGGTATCAGGAACGCACTCAAAACATACACTAGGAAGTGCTTTTAAAGCATGTGTTCTGTCCTACTGATGGGGAGGAATGAGCCTTTCTTGTCTCAGCCCTGGTGATCCGGGAACCACGTTCCATGGCCTGGAGACCTTCCGTTTTGGAAGACCGGAGCTCCTGCAGCCCATGGCCGAAGAGCTCTCTGTGCAGAGACGAAGCTGGGTTGCAACCTTGATTCCAGCCTGTTCCCCTGCAAGGGTTCTAAGATCCTTGGGGCCGGGATTCCCAGGTCAGCGCTGTGCCCCAAGATATGGTCTTGGAACGGGGGCAAAGAGGGGCGAGGCTTCAAGGTCCATGGCCTTGTGGGGGTGGGTGGGGGTGGTGATGGAGAAGAAGGACGGAGCCCAGAAAAGGTTTCCTTGGACCTGATGCATTCAAAACCCCAGGAGACACAACGTCTTCATGGCGCTCTCCAAGGTGCTGAGTTCCTCAGCCCGCCTTCCTCCTTGGCACAACCTCAGCCCTTCCCAACCCAAGCCCTGGCCTTCTCCTCACGGCGTGCTCTGATTCCTGTGATCCTTGATTCCACCCACAGCCCATTCTACCCCTTTCTCAGCAGGAAGAGGATCCCGAGCCAGCTTCGGATATCTTGCCTGGACTGAAATAGAAATTTAGGAGCAGAGAACCGTTGGAGAGAGGAGGGACATCTTATTTAGAAGCAAACTGGTTTCCCTGTTTCTGAGTTGCCCTCCTATATTCAGATTGCAAGTCATCTTAATGCTCCCTCCATTAAAGCCTTTTCTTTCTCTTTGCCTTATAATGGCCAGCTTTTTATAATTTTATTTTGAATCGACCCAAAAGCACTCCTTTCCTCTTTCAAAACTCCTCTGCTCTTGCTTCTGCAGTGGCCTCATTCATTTTTCTCGAGCCTTCTTCTTTTCCCCCTCTTTCTCCCCCTAACTCTCAAATTGAATTTCAAGGTTACGGCGGAAAGATATACATTTGTTCCCCCTCCATTCTGACTTCCTTTTGAATTCTGTCACACCTTATTGTGTTAATGCACAGCTTCCGAAGCCTGCACTTGCTTTTTCAAGGTTGTTGTCGCCAAGAAAGCGGGGCTGCGTGCAACCTGGGTCGGCACCGCCTGGCTCTCCCTCCCTCTCCAACACGCTCCAAAAATTTGGAACAAAGACCTGATCCCCACTTCGAGCCGTCATTGGGGCCGGGACCCACTTTGGTGCTCTGCTCTGGAGAAGAGCCCCCCCCCCCCCGCCGTGTGGGTCAGGTGGAAACTGCCTTCCATTCAGGCATTCTTGGAGATGAAAGCCTCCCCGGGCGGTGACAGGCCTGCCTACCTGGCATTGCACCTGATTATCTTTGCTTTGGGCCGCCAGAAAAGGTTCCCATTAAAGGACAGACCCCCAAACTCTCAGTTTCTGAAAGGCATTTTACAGCCTCAGAAACAGGACCAACTTTTGAGCTGGCTCTTCTGGAGGTCTCCGAGGCTTCGCAAAAGGCAGGAGCTACTTGCTGTTGTCTAAAGTCAACTTTTTTTGTATTTCCAAGAGCAGCCATTTAATATTCCTTGTTCCAACGAGTCCATCTCCATATTCCTAGAGTACATGTTGGCTCCAGCCTCCCTCATTCTCCAACACCCCCCCTTGCAACTCCTGTGAAACATTGGTTTAATCTCCCCCCGCAACACACACACACCCTTTCACTTTCATGCATCCCATGTGCAGATGCGAATCCTCACCTCTTTCCTCCTCATGGGCAAGCGGAAGAGATCAACCCCTTCCCCCCATCCCCTGCAAGAACCAGCTGAGGTTCCCTTGTGCTCTGAGATTGTTGGAGACCAAGAAGAAATACAAAAGAGCAGGCTTTGGATTTTTTTTAAACTCCAAATCCCACAGTTCTTCATACTTTGAATTCCACCGGATAGACCCACACCTGTTCTTGTTGTTTAGTCGTTAAGTCGTGTCCGACTCTTCGTCCCTCTTCATCCACCGATAAGGACTGGCTGCTTCAGTGGGGCTTTTAAATGGATGATTGTGCCTTCCTGCTTTGAATGTGTTTTGGTGTTGTGTATGCGTTTTATAGTGTGGGGTTTCTTTGATCCTTTTAAAAGTATTTGTATGCTCACCGCTGTTAGCTTTTGATGCCGTCTTTTAACGACGTAGACCACCTTCATTGTCGTTTAATCATTTAGTCATGCTGAGTCTTCCTGACCCCATGGACCAGAGAGCACGCCAGGCCATCCTGTCTTCCACTGCCTCCTGGAGTTGGGTCCAATTCATGTTGGTCACTCATATTGCTCTTCCCCAGAAAAGCGCCCAGCTCCCGCCTCTATGCTGACAGCTCCAAATGGTTCAGCCCTGACATGGACAAATCCTTTGCAAAACAACAGAATAAACGTCTCAGAAGCAAGAAAGGAACTGCTAGATCTCCCCAGAGTAGTCCAAAGCTCAGAAGATCATGGTGGCTCCTTTTTACCCATTTGGGTGGCGTGGGTGTAACCCCGATGGGCTATTTGAGTTGGCCCAATGGATAATACACTAGTCCAGCCAAGAAAGGAGGGGAACTGGAGAGGGCAGGAGCTGCTATTCTCCAGGAAGGTGGTGCAGGTTCTGACCACGTTCTGCTGGAGGGGTGCAGGAAGGCAGAATCCATGTGGTGGTATTCTGCATTTTTTTCCTGCATTTGTGTGTTATTGTAGAGCCATAAGGACCACACACAACTCAGGTGTTAAGAGAAGACCCAGACTTTTCTCTCGGTTCCACCACCTCCCCAGGTGCATTTGGTGGGACCACAGGAGAGGGCCTTCTCGGTGGCGGCTCCCAGGCTTTGGAACTCCTTCCCATTGAAGGCCAGGCTGGCCCCGTCTTTGATGTCTTTCTGCAAGCAGGCAAAGACCTTCTTCCTCAGGGAAGCTTTCCCTCAGTGGCTAGCTACCTTTTTTTGTTTTATTTTCTCAATGGTCCAATAAAGGTATCGCTTGTTTGTGTATCGCTGTATTGTGTGTGATTTTTAGATGCACTGTTATGCATGACTGCTTTGACTGGGTCTTTTGTGCCTCATTTCTCAGAGTGGTATGTCCTTGTTCCTTTTCAATATTTGCATACCTATTGTTCTTAGCTTTCAAAATTGCCTTCACTGATAGGCAGGCGTAAAGAAAACCCAGTCCGGCTCCCAGAAGGGACTGTAAGGTGAAGAAACCTATCCATTTTGAAGGAAATCAACCCTGAATGCTCACTGGAAGGACAGATCCAGAAGCTCAGGCTCCAGTACTTTGGCCATCTCATGAGAAGAGAAGACTTCCTGGAAAAGACCTTGATGTTGGGAAAGTGTGAAGGCAAGAGGAGAAGGGGACGACAGAGGACGAGATGGATGGACAGCGTCATCGAAGCAACCAACATGACTTTGACCCAACTCCGGGAGGCAGTGGAAGACAGGAGGGCCTGGCGTGCTCTGGTCCATGGGGTCACGAAGAGTCGGACATGACTTAACGACTAAACAACAACAAGTAAGATACACTTTCCCCTCCCCTTCCAATTTGGGCTGATGGCACATCTGCCTGATAGAATAATATAGTTACACTTTTATACTGTACCTCTTTTCTCTCCATTTCTCTGGCAATGCCTAGAATCACTGCATAACCAGTGCTGTATTCTTGTCTGATCAATTCCCTGGTCTTTTGCTGCCTCTTAACATAGTCAATAACAGTCCTCACACACACACACACACACACACACACACACACACACACACACACCACACACACCAGTTAAATCTACAAGTCATAATATCCACGTTGTATACCATGAGTGTATGTCATAATAACACCAGCAGGAAGAGAGATTATAGATAATCTCATATCATATATTGGCAAACACTGTCTCCGGCTCCCATAATACCTTTGCACATAACTCTGGAACTAAGCACCTACACGATTAAACTTCCTTTCATTATGGATGTAACAGAACGGCTACAATCTCAGTCTAGTTTCAGGCCAAGATGGAAGGTCCGCTGCCGTTTCACCACTCAGGTCAAAACTGCAGACTGGGTGTTTCGGTCCACTTCATCAGTGGTCAGGACGGTGCCGTTCCTGCCCCGACTCATTCACGTTGCAGTCACTTTTCAGCTGTGACCTTGTGTTGTTACCTCCAGCCCAGGTTGCTCAGTTGCAGTTCAGAAAGGGCTTGTTCCTGGCAGAATCAGGGAGCAGACAAGCCCAAGCCCTACTGGGTAGCAAACCAAGGTCCAACAGTTGAGGGTATAACTGGTCCTCTTCAAACAGCAAGCAGGCAAGATGTGAAGTGAAATTCAAGATGTGAAGTCCGACAGTGTCTGAAGTCATAGACAGAAGAGTGAATGCACCCAGAGTTGGGATACACAGCCTGGTAGAACAGCTGGCAGGGTTCGGGGCTCAAGAATTACGTTGTCCTCAACAGGCAAGCCACCAGTCAAACGGAAGACTTATGTAGATGCTGCCAGCAGTGAATCTACTCAAGGTTCACATGTAAGCCGCTCAGCCTTGAAGCTGCTGGTGAGCATCCCAAAGAGCATGCTTGCTCCAAGGAAGCAAGACTCCTGAGTAGAGATGGGCATGGACTGAGAAAATGGCAGATGGTTTGTGGTTTGCTACTATTCAGAAACATGTACTTTCACAAGCATTCTGATGAAATGAACGGTTTTGTGGTATGTACAATTCGGGACTTCCAGAAGGAGCAGAATGGCCCTCCTGTGAGTTAGAGATGCCAGACTTGGATGGGGTGGGGAGGAGGGTCAGCCCAAGAGTTGGTCCAAGTTTGACAGAGATTGGATTTGGGACATCCAATTATAGCTGACGTACAAATCACCAACATGATTATAATAGTGTGGTGTTTTGTTTTGTTCTGGGCAAGCCCATTTCCCCGAAGTGCCCTGAAATGAACCACTTTTGCTTCATGGTTCATTTTGTACCCATCTCTACTCAGGAGGAACCAAGCACTCTTTCTGAGGCTCTCAAGCCAAGCCCCCACTTAGGATGGCACCATTCCAAAAGCCAGGAAATGGCCCCATATTGTTGCACAATATCGTGCCCGCGTGGCCAGAAGGAAAAAGGGTGCCAAGCAATGGGCAGCCTGAATGTTGACAACACCTAGAGCAGCCGTCAAAGACTGACTCCTATCTATCTATCTATCTATCTATCTATCTATCTATCTATCTATCTATCTATCTATCTATCTATCTATCTATCTATCTATCTATCTATCTATCTATCTATCTATCTATCTATCTATCTACCTACCTACCTACCTACCTACCTACCTACCTACCTACCTACCTACCTACCTATCTATCTATACCTAAACCCACCCACCTACCTACCTACCTACCTACCTACCTACCTGCCTGCCTGCCTGCCTGCCTGCCTGCCTACCTACCTACCCACCTACCTATGTTCCTTCCTTCCTCTTAAAGCTTGGGAGGGAGGGGTTTGACACACTCCTAGCAGGAGCTCATTCCACAGGGATGGGGCCATGACCGAGAAGGCACGATTTCTTGCAGCCGTCTTCTTTGCATCTGTCAGCGTGGCGAGCCGAAGAAGCAAAGGCTGTTGAGGAATGGGTGGTACAGGAGGATGTTCTGAGAGAAAGGCAAAGAGCCAGGCTCTTATGAACAAGGAGGGAGCCCCAAACCGGCTCCATGCCTCCTCGCTCTAGGGTCCAGAAGGGCAGACTCCGGGATTCAAACTCCTCCTCACTGGAGGAGTTTTTCAGCACAAGCATGACACTCTGGACTACTGCAATATATTTTACTTGGGGCAACCCTTGAAAATACCCTGACGCGATCCGTGGGTTCAAATGCTGTTGCCTGCACACTGACAGAAGAAAACCATTCTGCTCACCCCATAATAGTAATCTGACACAACTCTTACTGATTTCCAGTGCCTATCTCAGTTCAGAGGAAGGCGTTGGCTTTCATCTTTCAAATGTTAAAGAGACTGCGACCAGCATATCTTCAGAACCTCCTTCTTTTATGAAGTTCCTTTATTCTCTATTTATTTAGTGGATTTTAAAACCACCTTTTAGGAGAAATTACCCTCCCACAGCAGTTTACAACACAGAAAAATGATACAATAAGACTAAACAAAACGGGCAATTACGTGAAAATATTAAAATGGCAGAGGCACAAAGAGAAATCAGATAAAGTAGTGGCAGCCGATAAAACAGTCACAACATCATAAATTCTTCCAAAGACGATCGGTATAAAGAGGTCTTTAGGGCCCACCCCATGGCTAATAAAGAGCAAACAAGATCTCTGGCTTGCTGGGGCTCATACACCGGTGAATCTGTTCATCTTACATTTAAACCCTGCAAGTAAGCTTCAAGGCCTGTTGAGGAAGTGAGCCTTGATGTGTGGCGTTAAAAGGGGGCAGGCATCTTGGGGGACAGAGGTAAGGCCATTCACGCATCCTCATCCCGTATGGACCTTTCTTCTGCTCACCACGAAACTCTGGACCGACACTGCTTTGTGCAATCCACTGAAGGTGCAAGGGTCTTTCTGACATCCAAGTTGACGCAGGGTCTTAGCGGCACCCCCTCCCATCCATTTCAGGTCAAATGGACTTCCTGTAGGGCTGACAGGTTCATCACAGCACCTGATCTATGCATTGCAGCCCACCCCCTCAAAAGAATGGAGCACAACCTGGACATTTAAGGCATATACACAATGCACATAGTTAAGGTGGGAGGGCGATCAATCAGCTACAGCAGTCAATTGTGAGACATGGTTTCACCTTAAGCAGACTAACATGGTGTCCTTGTCGGAGAAGGTGAGGCCAACAGAAGAAGCGTCTACTGCTTGTTGGCCCACCAGAGTCATCTTTCTATAGCACTGGCTCCCAACCTTGGGCCCCCAAACCTTCTTGGGCTGCAACTCCCAGAAGTCTTCGCCCCTAGCTGTGCCAGTCAGGATTTCTAGGACTTCCGAGTCCAAGGATATCTGGAGACCCAAGGCTGGGAACCACTGCTGTACAGAATGGTGCATTGTATGCCCTCAGGGAGATGGGAACCCCTCCCAAAGTCCTTCCAGGGTGTCAGGTCAGGATTTTTAATGGATCTGCCCTGGTTACTGGAATGTTAGGTTCACAGATTGATGCGGCTGGAGTCAAAAGTGTCCCACCTCCCAAACTCATCCCAAATTCCATCCCTTCCCACCGTCAATGACGCCCAGAGTCCCATTTTTCACCCCTGAGATGGGATCTCACAGGGCACTTGAGAAAAGGCAACAAACCCAAGTATGTCGTGGTGCCTGGACTGGTATCTTCCAGGTGGGAATCCAAGGAACTGGAGCAACTATTATTTGACAGGAGAAGAAGTCCCAGACCTCCATAAAATGAAACAAAGCTCCAAGGCCAGAAAACATCCAACCAAGAGATCTTAAGGAACTTAAGCGTGAACCGGCTCATTTTCCAACCAAAATGCCTATTCTAAGGATTGGCCTCTCCATCTGAGGATGGGGGGGTAGAGATATATTAATCCTCCCCTACGAGGATGACTCACTGCAAAACGATTCTGCTTGCCCTGGGAGAAGGCCAGGGGTTTGGCAAGGCAACGAGATGGAGGATTTCTTAACCCAATTAGCCAAGGTTGGGTGAAACTTGTGAATCAGGCCATAAGGCAAAGGGCACAAAAAGTAGTTGGCTACTGCCTTTGTTTGTTTGTTTGTTTAGGCATACTTTTTATGGATTGACTGGCTGGATAGTTCAGTGATTCAGGAGTTTGATTCCCCGCTGTGCATCTCCAGAGAGAAGAGCCAGCCTGCGTGGCCTTGGGCAAGCTGCACTGCCCCAGGATGCCCCTAAAAGAAGGGAATGGGAAACCATCTCTGAGTATTCTCTATCCGGAATATTCTGAAATAGGTCTCCATGAGTCAGAAGTGACTTGACAGCGCATGACTATTTGCTGGCTAGATAGCTCGGTGAGTTAAGATCCCTGGCTGCAGACCCAAAGGCTGGGGGTTCGGTTCCCCACTCTGCCTCCTGGAAGAACAGCCAGCCTGTGTAGCCTTGGGCAAACTTGCACAGTGTCAGGGTGCCCTTAGAAGAAGCAGCTGGTTGGATAGCTCAGTGGTTTACTGTAAGTCTTTGGCTAGAGAGCCAGAGGTTGGGAGTTCGATTCCCCGCTGGGCTTCCTGGGAGAAGAGCCAGCCTGGGTAGCCTTGGGCCAGCTGCACCGAGGTTCCAGAGTGGCCCCCAGCAGAATGGAAGAAGAAGCCACTCCTGAATATTATCTACATGGAAAACCCTGGAAAGAGTCTCCATAAGTCAGAACTGACTTGATAGCAAATGATTATTCTTTAAGGATCAGATGTATCAGCATGGATGTTTGTATTTTCAAAGCACATGGGTTTCTTGTAGAAATATTTAGTGCAACCTGCAGATACCCTGACCGATCTAACCAATGACAACACTCTTTTCTCGCTCTTACCCAGAGACCAAGAATTTTGTGGGGCTTAAAAAAAATCCCACCAAGGGGTCTTAATGACTCAAAAGAGAGCATCTAAACCAATGACAGTGAACAATGCATTGAATATCCTTTAACTCTCCATTAGAGCGGTAACATTCATGTTTAGCCACCGATCTGAGGGAGGGTTCAGGAAATTACAGGCCATTTCGTTTCCGTCTGCTCTGGATAAATGGGTGGAAAGTTTTAATAAAGATAATAGCTATCAATCAAGTCTATGGGGTTCTTCTCAAAGGTCTGGCTTCGGGAAGGACTTTGAACTCATTGCTCGGTGGGATAGGAGGAAGGATGTTGGTCTGATTCATCCTGATATAAAATTATTTTCTACCTATTTTTCTCTCAATAGGTATCGAAGGCTTTGTGTTACTATAAAGGCCTACAGGCCAGCCGATCGCCTAAAGGAGCCTATTCAAAAGATGCTTCCCCCTAAAAGCGATTCCTCTCCTGCCAGATAAGCACTTCTTATCACCAGCAACTCAAAGATGCTCTTTCTCCCCTCCTCCAGCTGGGAGCCAAGCAGGCCGGGAAGATAAAGGGAAAGGTCGAACTGACATTTCTGACACTGGAAGGCGCTGATGATAACTTTACTCGTTGCTCTAAAAAAATATTGTACGCTTAAAGTTTTGCATTGTGTGCATGGGAGCAGGTAACCAAGCCCATTTCGGATGCTTGTAGGTTCTCAACACTGTTCAGAAAACTGAAAAACGACCATCAGGACAACGCTATACCACAACTCGCTATGCGCAAACTGTAAATGTCATCGTCATCGTTCTGCAGAATATTCTGTCTTTCTTTCGTAAATCCAAGCCCTCTATTTTAAAAGACAGTCCTGGGTGCTTGTTGCTCCTCCTCAACAGGTACCCTAAAAGAGCTGGTCCCTCTTTTAGAAGTGAACAAACTAGACATTTTTAAAACCATCCTCACCCCCACCACCTTTTCCACCTTACTGGAAGCCTGGAGGCGAAGGCTGTTTTTTCCCATGTATGTCACAGACTCAGCCTCTCAGACGCCACAACGTATCTGTCTTCTGAAATTTTATCTTTTCTTTTGTTTTGGGTTCGAGACGCGACTAACATGGCAGCCTCTTCCTCAAAAAGGGATGCTGCTTTTCTCAAAGAAATGTGTGATTTTCCTGAGAACCTTGTGTGTGTGTGTGTGTGTGTGTCTGTGTCTGTGTCTGTGTCTGTGTGTCTGTGTGTGTGTGAAATGTGCAGTCTTGGAAAAAAGTGCCCACCATGGCTGTCTTTCTGCAACAAGAGAAAGGAGTAGCAACTGGATTTGCCTCCTCTGCCACACTTTGCTGTGTGTTCACTTGGCTTCACACAAAAGGGAAGGTGGCTGTTTGGCAGAGAGACAGGCGTGTTACTCAAAATCTGCAAAACACACACGCACGCACACACGCACGCATGCACACGCGTACACACACACACACACACACACACGGGGATCAGATAAGTCTTTGGGTGCTGCCTCACAATGCTTGTTGTTGCTTAGTCGTTTAGTCGTGTCTGACTCTTCGTGACCCCTTTATGGACCAGAGCACGGCAGGCCCTCCTGTCTTCCACCGCCTCCCGGAGTTGGGTCAATTTCATGTTGGTCGCTTCGGTGACCCTGTCCAACCACCTCGTCCTCCATCATCCCCTTCTCCTCTTGCCTTCAAACTTTCCCAACATCAGGGTCTTTTCCAAGGAGTCTTCTCATGAGATGGCCAAAGTATTGGAGCTTCAGCTTCAGGATCTGTCCTTCCAGGGAGCACTCAGGGTTGATTTCCACAATGCCAGTCTTGGCTAAAATCTCTGTGGTGTCTCGTTTCACCTCCTCAAGGTGGGAAAAGGTCCAGAGGACTGGATTTCCGACTTGGCAGAGGCATAGGAGGCCTGGCCAATTCAGCGTGCGGGACTATAGGGGGCAGGAGCTGATGGATCAACCATCTTTACAGTACAAGCAGATTGCAGACACTGTGGGCAAAATCCTGTGGGTGTAACTTTGTGCCAGCCTCAACCTGGAAGAGATGCTGGGAGCATTTCGTGCAAAGCAAGGGCAACATTCTCATCCCTCTCCCCTTGGCTCCCCAGGGCTCTCCTTGGCCCCAGGGAAGCACGGGCCAGCCTCAAGAGATGGAAGGGGGTGGGCAGCCTTCAAGGGTTAAAATCCAGTTCTGGATCACCGCCTGCAGGATTGGGGCGAGTAGGAGCTCCTGATTCAGCCCAGGATGGAGGGACAGGAGGCAGGAGACACAGCTTTTAATATTACAATCCATCCTCCCCCAGACTCTATGATAATGGTTTAAATTTCAACAGTGTGCAAGGAATTTTTGGCAGAGCCATGTAGCCCAGTGGTTCTTAACCTTTTTGAAAGAAACGCCCCCTTGAGCCATTGAGGAAGTTATCATCGCCCCCCTCCCCGGGGCGATGATATCCTATTTATTTATCTATTTATCTATTTAGCAATCTGTCTGTCTGTCTGTCTGTCTGTCTGTCTGTCTGTCTATTTATTTATTTATTTATTTATTTATTTATTTATTTATTTATTTATTTATTTATTTATTTATTTATTTATTTAAGACACTTAAATCCAATGACCCCTGAAAACAAAATTCAATTCCAAGAAAATGAAATGCCCCCAAAAAGCAACATTTAATGATTTAGTTGCAAGCAAATTTTAAGACGCAAAAAGAAATATAAAAAGGGCATAAAAACAAACCACAATGCAGGAACTAAAAATTTCAAGACAAAAACTCTGAAACTAAATTAAGATTGGAGGAAAATATATATTCATGCACACTGTAAAAAGGCTGCAGCCATCTTCACAGGTTTGGCTTGCTGCAGCGCCCCCTACCGCCCCCCTTTTGCTCCAGCGCCCCCACGCCGCCCCTTTTCGTTCTACCGCCCCCCTGAAAAATGAAATCGCCCCCTGGGGGGCATTATCGCCCACGTTAAGAACCACTGATGTAGCCAATTCTCTCTCCTCTCTCCAACTCGTTCAGGTTTTACCGTCACCATCAAACACAATGCTCCACCCCACTCCCATTATTATGTTTGTATTCTCACGTGCCATTAACTCACATACAAATTATGGAGAGATCTCAGGACAATTTAGATATGCATTAATATATGCATGGAGACGGGGAATATATATAGATGCACTAAGCAGGGGGTATGACTTTGACCCAACTCTGGGAGGCAGCGGAAGAGAGGAGGGCCCGGCGCACTCTGGTCCATGGGGTTGTGAAGAATCGGGCATGACTGAACAACAACAACAAGCAGGGGGTTGGACTCAGGGGCCTTATGGGCCCCTCCCAACTTCATGATCCTATGAGTCTATGATTTTCACCATTACCAGGAAATCATCTCACCTCCAAGGCTTAGCGGGGATTTGAACCCAGAACTTTCCTGAGTCCTAGCCTGACATTCTACCCACTGCACCATCCTTGGCTCTGTGTTGCCGAGTCAATTCTGACGCACGGCGACTCTTTTCAGGGTTTCCAAGGGAGAGAGTACTCAGAAGTGGTTTTCCATCCCCTTCTTGGGATTGCCCCGGGATCCATGGGCAGCTGGCCCGAGACCATCCAAGCTGGCTCTTCTCCCGGTGGGGAAATCAAACTCCCGACTCCTGCTTCCACAGCCCGGGACCCAACTTACTGAGCCATCCAGTCAAATCCGATACAAATCATACTTTTGCTAAGTAGATGCATATTTTGACCTAGAAGCTCCGCGCGGTCCCATCGGACCGGGCTTTTGGGACTGATTACTTATTAGGTAAGAAGGAGAGTGTTCTTTTGAACAAGAGCGCTTCATTGAAAAAAAAAAAAGAAAATCAAGATGGTCCTTTGGAGTAGCCGTAAGCTGCTAATTACCTCCTTTAATGAAACCAAACTATCTGGGGCTTTCTGGGGAAGAGGCATGGAGGACTCGTCTCCACTTCTGCATCGTCCCCGGAGACAGAAACTTATGAGATCAGCTCTCGCAATCAACCTGCATAATGTGGCTAAGACAGGATAAGCTGCTAATTAGCAATTTTCCAAAACAAAGCTGTTGGAGCTTGTATGAAAGGGCATGAATGAGGGATTAAGAGTCTGGAGCCCGGGAAAGAGAAGATTTGTTTGAGGTTCTGTTGGGCGCGGCTGGGGAGAAAATGCAGAAAGCGAAGGCAAATAAGCACGCTGATAAAATATACCCATTTGCCATAACACAGATTGATTTCTTTGTATTCCCTTTCCCAGAAAGGACTAGTTACTCTTTCCCTAGCTCAGAGAGACAACCGTTCCAAGGAAAATTGACTAGGGTTGGCCGAAGGTCCTGGGCAGACCACCGAAGTCTCCACCAACTGCTCTGCTCCCCCAAATCTCCAGGAAGGGAGACGGACGTCAGCCCAAGCAGCCCCAGAGGAGTAGAATGCTTGACTTTGGTGTCTGTGGGGTTTGTAAAGCCTGGGTGCTCATCCGCACATTCCTCTCCACCAACAAGGAGCTTCAGCAGCGGCACAAATGTACAAATGTGGAGGTTGGCCCTAGAGAGAGGTTGTTGGCCCTTCATCTTCTGAAGTCATGATGACCTTGCCACATTCCTGCTTTGATTGCCTGGACTGGGGCAAACACCGGTGCCAATTGCTAGGAAAACCCCAGACAAAATCGAGCGCCTCGTCCTGCTTCCAGTGGCCACTCATCTGGCAGAAGGGCACCCACGCTCTATGGCTGGTCCAGATCCTTCCCAGGATAAGCACAGAAGCACCTGGTGTGGACCGAATCTGGCCCGTGGTCCACGGTGCCCCAGTGTTAGCGCAGGGCGGAAGCTCTGCCTTTCCAGAGCTTCAGGTCTGATTTTCTCCTGGTCCTCAATGGACAGGACTATCAAGACCACCAGGGGGTTCTGCATGCCCAGGAGAAGCTGAGACTGAGCGAGGGTCTCTCATCCAATGCACCGTCTGTGACCCTCTGGGGCCATGATTTTGTTTCCTATAACGGTAAAGGTTCCCCTTGACATTTGGTCCAGTCGTGTCCGACTCTAGGGGGCGGTGCTCATCTCTGTCTCCAAGCCGTAGAGCCAGCGTTTGTCTGAAGACAGTTTCCGTGGTCACGTGGCCAGCGCGACTAGACATGGAACGCCGTGACCTTCCCACCATTGTGGTGCCTATTTATCTACTCGCATTTTGCATGCGTTCGAACGGCTGGGTTGGCAGGAGCTGGGACAAGCAACGGGAGCTCATTCCGTCGCATGGATTCGATCTTACGACGGCTGGTCTTCTGACCTTGCAGCACAGAGGCTTCTGCGGTTTAACCCGCAGTGCCACCACGTTGTTTCCTATGCCAAACAGACATTTCAGCAATATGGGTCCAATTCCTTGCTATCTCTGAATTCTTACCGCAAGCCAGGACCAGGTGCTGTTGACACATCTTTCTTAGGAAGGATGCGCAACAACAGCACGGAGGCCGGGACAGCTGCCTGAGAGAGTCGGGTTCCCTGCCTTCAATATTTGCTGCTCCAAAGAGAGCTGCCTACATCTAGGAGACGGTGTGGCAGCCGGTTCCTGCTTTGTTTGCATGTTGCTGTTTGCTTGTTTCCCGAGCCAACAGATTTCATCTGTTCCGACAGATTTTCCTTTTCCGAGGTGGGTAGCTCAATTCTTTTGAGAGCCAAGTTTGACTTTTCCGTGAAGTCATGTGCTGGGGGTGGGGTGGGGAGTGAGAGAAACAGTTTCTAGCTAGTTTTTCAGCCTCAAAGCCAACCTCCTCCTTATCTAGACCTAAGCAAAAATACTGGCCATCTCAGGACGATGCAAATGCTGTACATTCCTACAACAGCTGCACACGGAGGTGGGGGAAGGTGCTGCAGCCCTGATGCGGAACACATATATTTGTTTCAAATATTTTTATCCTGCCTTTCTCCTTAAAAAGGACCCAAGGTGGCTTACATCATTAAAAGACAATATTAAAGCTAACAACAGCGAGTGTACAAATGCTAGAAAAGATCAAGCAAATGCAATACCAAAAAACATGAGCAACACCAAAAACACATGCAAAGCAGTAAGGCACATTCATTAGGCACCCTTCAGTCTCAAGAGAAGATGGTCATGTGTTCTGTATGGAGGACTTGGAACAGCGTCTCGTGTGGCTGAGAAGGCCAATTCGAGAGTGACCATCCCTTCCACACTGGAGACAAATACAATACTGTCCCTCGCCCAGCTCCTTGGTTTTGCTGCTTTCGGGACTGCCTGCCTCGGCCTGCTGGACAAGGGCCTCTTCAAATTGGGAAAGGCTATGATGCACCGCCTGCTTCCAGGCTGAACGCTCAGAGGTCAGGGTTTCCCATCTGTGGAGGTCCATTCCTAAGGCCTTCAGATCCCGCTGGCAGATATCTTTGTATCGCCGCTGTGGTCTCCCTCTGGGGCGGTTTCCCTGCACTCATCCTCCATACATGAGATCTTTTGGAATCTGACCATCAGCCATTCTCGCAACGTGCCCAAGCCAGCACAGACGTCACTGTTTCAGTAATGTATACATGCTAAAAATTCCAGCTCAATCTAGGACTACTCTATTTGGAACTTTGTCCTGCCAGGTGATACCAAAAATCCATCAGAGGCAACGCATATGGAAAGTGTTCAGCTTCCTCTCCTGCCGTGCACAAAGGGTCCAGGACTCACTGCAGGACAGGAGTGTGCTAAGGACACAGGCTCTATAGACCTGGATCTTCGTATGTGTCGTCAGCTTCTTATTGAGCCATACTCTCTTTGTGAGTCTAGAGAACATGGTAGCTGCTTTCCCAATGCGTTTATCCAGCTCGACCTCCAGAGAGAGGGTGTCAGAGATGGTTGAGCCAAGGTACACAAAGTCATGAACACCCTCCAATTCTTGTGTGGAGACAGTAATAAAGGGAGGCGCAACAGTCTATTAAAAAAACCCAGGTGGCAGCCAGTAATTAAGAGAAAGCTTGCCTGAAGAGAAAGGTCCTGGCCTGTTTGTAGAAGGACAGCAAAGATGGGGCCAGGCTGGCCTCCAGTGGGAAGGAGTTCCAGAGTCTGGGAGCAGCCACAGAGAAGACCCTCTCCCGTGTTCCCACCATAAGAGCCTGTGAGCGGGGGGCAGTATAGAGAGAAAAGCTTCTCCTGATGATCTCGGCACCTCATTCAGCTCATAATGGGAGACATTTGGACCCAAGCCATTTAGGGCATTATAGGCTAGACCCAACACTTTCAGTTGTGCCCATAAATGGATCAGCAACCAGTGGAGTTGCTGCCACAGGGGGGTCTAGGTGATCCCTGTAATCAGCCCCAGTCAGCAATCTGGCTGCTGTGTTTTGGACCTGCTGAAATTTCCTGACACTTTCCAAAGGTAGCCCCATGTAGACCATTTCACAGCAATCCGGCTGGGAGGCAGCTAAGGCATTTGTCACTGTGGCCCAATCAGGACCTCTGGAATGAGCGTAGAAGGTCCCAAATTGCCATCTGCAGCATTTTGCAGAAATTTGCTCTTCTGAAGGGTGACCGTGGTTGTTTATTGATTGATTTGATTTATACCCCGCCCATCTGGCCTTGTTGGATCCGGAGACCAATTTTCCAGCACCAGAACCTTCCCAGGTCTTTTGCACGCCTGCCAAAGGATGAAACCAATGAAACTGGAAGTGGCTGAAAACCCATCTTTGGTTTTGGAAGAAAACTAGGACTTGGGAAGGTTGAACAGTGAAGGGCAAACAACACTTGCATGACTGGCACGCGCAACAGCACAGGATGGGTTATATGTCTCTTTTTCCTTGCACAGCCTATTTATGGTTTCTCCCTCTGTGTGTTGGTCTGTCTCTACATGTGCCTAGGGAAGAAGCACCCGTTTCTCACGGCTGGATTTCAGGGTAAACATGGCGTTGGAGGGAGCGCTTGTCTTCCCGCTCTGACATGGGGAGAGTTGGGGAGGCAAACGCAGGTTGGAGAACCCTTGGCAGATTATCTTACCAGGATTTAACCATCCTAGGTCCTTTTAAGGATGAGGTTGGGCAACAAGCAAGCAAGCAAGCAAAAAAGCAATCAATCAAGCAAGCAATCAATTTGCAATCCCTATTCATTCATTCATTCATTCATTCATTCATTCATTCATTCATTCATTCATTCATTCATTCATTCATTCATTCATTCATTCATTCATTCCTTTGTGACGAGAAAGAAGACCCTGGGAGAGCCCTCTGTACGTTTAGACCCGAGCATAAGGCTCTTGAGCACAACTGGAGAGATATAACCACCTCTCAAGAGGTCTCGGCTTACAAGGGGGCCAAGCAAACTGCAGCTGTTCACAGGGGGACCCACTCTGCCCTCAGTGGTCTTGCTTTGGTCTTCCTCTAGCACAGGGGGGTCTCCAACGCCCAGAAGCCATCACCACTAGCTGTGGCAGCCAGGATTTCTGGGAGCGGTCGTTCCACAACATCTGAGGACCTCAGGTTGGGAACCGCGGCTCTATCAGAAGACACTGATACATTTCTCTTAAAAGGACAGGAGCTCTGTCAACTGGCCAGTGTGGTGCGCTCTACGCTCAGCACTCTTCAGTTGGGAGATGCCCAGCTAATGGCTTCTCCTTCGAGTCCAGTCAAACCCCCGAAGCAAAGGGTGAAGGACAGAGCAATTAATCAAAGAGGAGAAAGAGACGGAGCGCGAGAAAGAAAAAAAAAAAGAATTCAAAAGGATAATCTTTCTCTCTCTTCTTTTCTCTCAACTGCTACTTCATTTATCAAAATAGCTCCTAAGGGATCCCGCCTGGGGCAGAAAAGTGCTAGATTTGCTGCAAAGGTTCAAAGCATCCGAGATGGGTGGGAATCAAAAAGAAAAAGGAGGAAAAATGGAAAAAAAAAAGCCAAAGAGCCACCCCTCAACGTGCAATGTACCAGAGAAACAATAGCAGAGGAAATGTTGTTCAACCAGGTCTTCTGCTGGTAGGAAATAGGAAAGCAAAGCGTGCTGCTTGTATACTGCCCCATAGTGCTTCGAGCACTCTCTGGGCAGTTTACAAGTTAATGATGCAGGCTACACATTCCCCCCCCCCCCCCAACGCGAGCTGGGTACTCATTTTACCAACCTCGGAAGGATGGAAGGCTGAGTCAACCTTGAGCCGGCTACCTGGGATTGAACCCCAGGTTGTGAGCACAGTTTTGGCTGCAATACAAGCATTCACTGTTGGCATTATTAGGACATAGATCCAAAAATAAGAGGATTACAAAGTTTGATATTTAGTCACTTTTCAGAACCAGAGGATCTTTAGTAAAGGTAAAGGTTAAAGGTTCCCCTTGACAATTTTTGTCCAGTCGTGTTCGACTCTAGGGCACGGTGCTCATCCCTGTTTCCAAGCCATAGAGCCAGCGTTTGTCCGAAGACAATCTTCCGTGGTCACATGGCCAGTGCGACTTAGACACGGAACGCCGTTACCTTCCCACCGAGGTGGTCCCTATTTATCTACTTGCATTTGCATGCTTTCGAACCACTAGGTTGGCAGGAGCTGGGACAAGCGACGGGAACTCACTCCGTTGCGTGGATTTGATCTTACGACTGCTTGGTCTTCTGACCCTGCAGCATAGGCTTCTGCGGTTTAGCCCGCAGCGCCACCACGTCCCTTTAAACTTTAAACTAAGGCTAAATGGCTAAAGAAACACACAGAGTTCCTTCTTTTGGACTACACAGTGGTGGACATTTTGGACTGTGGGATTCTGGGAACTGTAGTCCAATCATCATCATCATCATCATCATCATCATCATCATCATCATCATCATCATCATCATCATCATCATCATCATCATCATCATCATCATCTCTTCATGTCCAGGGTGTTCTTACTGATCTTCCTCCTCTTTGCTTCCTATTTGCAAAGCTGGAACTAGCAACCATAGCGAACGGCTCTACTGGCACTACTGCATGGGTCTTTTCATGAAGATCTTGGATGCAGAGTTGAGCCCAGAAGAAAATGGCCTCTTTCTGGCCAGCATCACTGTGGAAGTCCCATTGTCTAGGCATCTCTTGAACCTGAGACTCATCAATAGAAGGGTTATGTCTGGGACAAGAGAGCAGACGGCTCCACTCTATTCTGCAAACCGTGGGGTATGCTTAGAGCACGAGGCCCAGTTCTCCAAGATGGATCATGTCCAGACGAGCGCAACAAAGTTGTTAAAAGGCTAGAAACCATGCATCAGCCTGGTAAACAGAAGACAGACAGTGAGAGGGCAGTACAACAGGTATCGGAAGGTATATCACATGGAAGTAGGAAGCTGAAGAAGGCTGATGATGTCATCACCCTTGCCATGACATCATCAGCCTTCTGCAAGTGTGATTGCATTAAAAGGATCTCAACCGGTATGTCATTTGTTCATACCAAAATCCACCGCCAATCCAACCAAGACTACAGTTTAGTCTTTAACAGTATCAGAAAAATATCTTCCCGGTGAAAGGGGTTCTATTATTCCTCCCTCTGACCTCGGCATCACTCTCTAGCAATTATTTCTTACTTCCTCAAAGTGCTGCATTTTTTTCCCTGAGCTATTTGCAGGTCCCCTGGTGTGTAAAGGGTGGGGAAGAGGCAGCATTAAACTACCTTCCTGCATAGGATGAACGTATGACTTGAAAGCCACAACGTTCTTCTAAAACCCTTTGTTACCCTTCCTGAGTTACTGGCATGCACCTCTTTGCAGGTAATCCAGTATATGAGTCCTGTTACCTGGAATGGGTAATGATTGCATTTAATCCATTTTTATTCAAACACGTGCAGACTTAAATAAGAGATAAAGAACCTAAGGTTCTTTTATGAAATATGTGAGAGAGCAAAATAGATGGCAAGAGGCTCACGGGCGAAACGCTCCGAGCCTTTGAATGTCCACAGCCATTAATAACACCAAATGAGGGATTCCATCTCTTTATTTTTCACTTCTCAGGTCCTCATCTGAACCTTCTCCTCCCACTATAGATCCTTCCTGAAATCACATCCTGGGGTGCTCTAAACACAGAAGGGTGATAGGACATCGTGTGGTTCTTCTGACTCCAAAGTAATAATTTAAGAAGCACCGTCCCCCATTTCAGCTCCCACCAGGCTGTTTCTCCTTGCCATGGGGTATTCATCAAGCTTCTTCGTCTTCCTTCTTCATGCATCTCCCCAGTTTAGGTTCTCTCTGGCGATCCTTTCAGCTTCACCTGATTCTCTCCGACTCCATCACTGATGCCCATTTTAGGGTTCTGTACTTTCCCCGGCGCTCTCTTGCGTATCTGATGCAGACCGGGCCCATCCGTCCCAGGGGGCATCCTCCACAGCCAAGGGCCTTTTGTGCATTACACAATGACAATGCCGTGAATTTCCCCAGCCGTTTTTATCTCGATGATCCCAGAAGGTTTTTCTTTTTCTGTTTGAAGTCGATTCCCCTCCTTCCACGGGAGGGAAGCCCACCGACCTTCTCAGCTGTGAACCTCCAAGCTTCTCAGATCAATCTGAAAGTCATAACCTGTGTCGGCACAATTAATTAAATTGTTCTACACCACTTCGCAAATGCCTCCGGGAGGCTGGGCTCTCCAACGGATGTGCACAGGCAGAGAGCTCTCCAAGGTGCTGATGTTAATCAATAGTTACTCGGTTCTTGATATTAACTTTAGATGAGAGTCCTCTCTTTGGGGGCCTCCTCGGGGAGTATCTTGCCCAGATCCTGATTACCATTAACAAAACAAGGCCATGAGCTCACCAAGTTGTGCCACAGCAGGAACACGAGAGGGCAACCCTGTCAGTATTCCATGTAGACCACCAGCAGCAGCAGCAGTGGGAGATGGCTCAGTCGGGTGCGTGCTTTCTTTCTGCAAAATCGCTCACAGACCTCACAAAGGAGCGAATTCTCGAGACAAGGTATGTTTCTGCTTGTCCCCAAGCTTAAGAGCTGGAAAGAAGGTGCTTTTGTTCCTAATTGAATTGCAGAAAATTCTCTGCCATCCCTTCCTGGATGTGCTCATGCGACCATTTTGCACCTTACCTTACTACACGAAGAGTATGCAGGGAGTCTTGTGGCACAACGGTTAAAGTGCAGTACTGCAGTCAGGACTCTGCTCATGACATGAGTTCTGTCCTGACAGACTCAGGTAGTTGGCTGCAGATTGCATGCTGCACCCCCACCCCCGTGCCCCAAAATCCAGGTGGAGCTTTGTGAATCGGTGAGAAGCCAATGAACAAGGTGGTTAAACTGAGTACCTGGTTTGTGGAGGGGAAAATGTGTAGCCTTCGTAGCTAAATGGTAAGAGAGTTTGAAGCGCTATGGGAAATAGCGCTATTTAGTGCGCTATAGAAGCAGCACACTTTGTTTTTAGTGCTTGTTTGAAACTTGCTGGAAGGCACTTATCCTGATTTCGCAAGTGTATCCGTGCCGGAGTAATAGTCCGTGTCATTGTAGGAGTGCAGTTCTTTCCACGAGGCCTTGGAGACCGACACGGTGGTTGGCCAGAAAAGGGCAGCCCGCTCTGGACGCAATCTGGAAGCCGAGCCAAGGCGCTGCTGATTTTATGGGCATAGAGCAGCCTGCCAAGATGTGCCTTCTCCGGCCGCTCGCGGTGTGCTTTATCTCCTGCTCCAGGGCCATTGAGGTGGTTCACAAAAGCCCACAGACCAGCCATTGTGAAGTCTGTGGAGTCTGGAGCAAAGGGTTGATGTTCCCCTCAGCGGGAAAAGGAACGAGATAGATATATTAATGGTTTATCATCATACAGGATGGAGATAGGAATTGTGCGGCACAGGCAGGGTCGGGGGCTGGCTCTCTCGTGGGCAGAAGAGACGAACAAAGCAGCAGAGGCTGCAGCAAACTTTTCTACGAAAAGCTAATTCGTTTTTCCCGGGAAAGAGATGGAGCGACCCTCTTGCGTGTATTAAGAAGCGATGAATCGTACGGATGCTGATTTGCAGCCGTGGCTCTCCAGGCCTTCCACCACGGATTCTTTCTCTGGTGACCCCCCCCCCAACCAAGCAGCCAGCTGCCCCAACCTGGCCTTTTGCATGGACCGACAATTTCCCCTACCAAATCTGGCAGTTCTCACATTCTGTAAATTGTGTCCATCGTCCAGAACAAAGACTCATGGCAACCCTTTTTTCCCTTTTCAGGGCATTCCAGGTAAAGAGTATCTCTCTCTCTCTCTCTCTCTCTCTCTCTCTCTCTCTCTCTCTCTCTCTCTTTCTATCTCTATCTCTATCTCTCTCTGTCTGTCTGTCGAGCTCATTTCTCCTAAAGTTCTGCATATTACTCGGGCTTTTAATCGAAATAACATCAACTGTGGGTCCCGATGGCAATTTTTTAGAGTATCTATTTTAATTGTATTTTAATCATTTTATCTTTTATTTATTTATTTTAATTTTTATTTTATTTATTGTACTTATATCCCGCCTATCTAGTCAATTACGACCACTGTATTTTAATTGAATTTTAATTGTTGTAAGCCGCCCAGAGACCTTTGGGTAGAGTGGGCGGCATATAAGTTAAATAAATAAATAAATAAATAAATAAATAAATGAATGAATGAATGAATGAATGAATGAATGAATGATACTAACCCGTATGGTGTAGTGGACAGAGTGATGGACTGGGACTCTGTGGGACTGGGTTCAAATCCCTGCACAGCCATGAACGCTCACTGGGGAAGCCGTGTTTGTAAAGCCACCCCTTAAATATTGCACTCATTAGAAAACCCGACCAGCATCGCTATCAGCTGATTCTGACTGGGAATCCCTATTTAAATTAAAGATCGACACAATTAAGGCATACAATAAGGCACAACACAAGATACCGAAGAACGCAGATCCAAACCGGGACACAATAAGAACCATGGCGAGCAGTGAATCCCAAAAGTCAACCAAGCGGATGCCACGGCGTGGCTGCCTGTGGGCCTGGACTTCCCGTCTTGCAGCCCATGGTCTCGCACAGGGTGAGTGTCATGCTGGAGAAAGGGAAAACATCTGGATTCCTGGCTGGCTGAATATACCTGTGCAGCCATTGACAAGACCGCTAGAAGCAACAGGAATATCCTGGCGACCGGGAAGAGGATGACCACCGCCCCGTTTGCTTTTTGCTGGAGCCCTTAAAGGGGCTCCCATTCTCTCTAGACTTAGAGGGTGGCATATCAGGAGCGTAACCTGTTACACCAGTAAGAGCAGTGGCTGCCAGTCGTCCCCTCTGGCAGCACTGGGGAGCTGGTGCTTGGTTGTGTACGTTAAGAGTACCCACTGTTGCTGTTTGTGGATCTTCTGTGCTGTCAAGTCGGAACCGACTGATACAGACCCTCACAAGGCTTTCAAGGTGGGTGAGATATATGAGGAGTGGTTTTACCAGTTCGACACCCTCGGTTTCCGTGGCTAAGTGGGGATTCAAACCCTGTTCTCCAGAGCCCAAGCACAGCACTCTGTTTACTAGACTGCATTGGGTGTCCTTGGTTTGTCTATTATACATGTTGTTGTTGTTTAGTCGTTCAGTCATGTCCGACTCTTCGTGACCCCATGGACCAGAGCACGCCAGACCCTCCCGTCTTCCACGGCCTCCTGGAGTTGGGTCAAATTCCTGTTGGTCCCTTCGATGACAATATTATACATAAATAATAATAATAGAGTAAAAGTAGATTTTGCCTATTTTGTAGAAAAGATTATTGGAATACAAGTATTCAGGCAATGTTGAGGTTGCAATGAAGTTCGATCACACTGTTGTGTAGGCTTGGCTGTTTTTTCTGGATTTGAATCACTCTTCCTTGCGCTATGAGCTACTCTTGAGGATAGATGTCTCTCTCTGTCTCTCTCTCTCTATTCACATCACAAAATGCTCAGAATGAGAGAGAGAGAGAGAGAGAGCTCAGATCAAGTGAGCGAAGGATTGAACACTGACCACCCTGCCACATGGCCAGACTGCCCTGAGGAGGGCCCTGGCTCTCCTGAGATCAAATCCAGGAGAGAGCTGATGGCTAGAAGGAAGGAAGGAAGGAAGGAAGGAAGGAAGGAAGGAAGGAAGGAAGGAAGGAAGGAAGGAAGGAAGGAAGGAAGGAAGGAAGGAAGGAAGGAAGGAAGGAAGGAAGGAAGGATTACAGACAGACAGGGAGAAGAAGGAAGGAAGGAAGGAAGGAAGGAAGGAAGGAAGGAAGGAAGGAAGGAAGGAAGGAAGGAAGGAAGGAAGGAAGGAAGGAAGGAAGGGAGGGAGGGAGGGAGGGAGGAAGGAAGGAAGGGAGGGAGGGAGGGAGGGAGGGAGGAAGGAAGGAAGGAAGGAAGGAAGGAAGGAAGGAAGGAAGGAAGGAAGGAAGGAAGGAAGGAAGGAAGGAAGGAAGGAAGGAAGGAAGGAAGGAAGGAAGGAAGGAAGGAAGGAAGGAAGGAAGGAAGGAAGGAAGGAAGGAAGGAAGGAAGGAAGGAGCTGATGATGGATAGAAGGAAGGAAGGTCTGCCTACTTGCCTGCCTGCCTGCTTGCCTTCCTTCCTGCTGGTCTCACCACCATTCCATAGCTGTTATAAACCATATTTTTATATTGGAGTGTCAGAGGGAAATGATAGCACATAAACTCTGGGCAGGCACCCCAGCCATAACTTACCTCCTGTCCTTTTGGATAGCATTGCTTGATAAGGTACATGATGTAAACATCTGATTACATTGTGCCTGGTGGCATTTTTATGCTCCAAGTGCCCGCCCCAAGGATGGGGAAAGAAGAGCGCTTGAAATTGCTTTTGGACAGAGCGTCTCTTTGATTTTATTTCCTGAGCCTCATTAGCATGGAAGTGAGGGGAGGGAAGGGGTGGGTGGTGGTGGAGAGCAACGGTTGCCATCTCCAGGCACACATGGGACATCGTTATCTTGTGTTCTATTGTGTCCTTTACCCTGCAAGAGCAGTGGCCAATGGGCATGATCCACTGAGAAGTTCCACCGTATATCAATGGAAGCTGCATGAGACCGCCAAATCTCACGTAGCCACCATTCATTTTAACAGGACTTACCCAAGAGAACTTTCTGTTGCAGAGTTTTGAATTTTTGGTTAAATTCCTCTTGCTGTGCAGCAGAAGTGGAGGGATTCACAGAGCAGAATATCTCCAAGTTCTCCAGATTAGGCCACCCCTCTTTTCTCATTAACTGGCCCTTACAATCTCAATAACTCACTCTGAGACATTAGTAGAAGAGAGAACGAACGGTTTCATTACTTACAGTTGAACAGAGCAATGAGCAAACTGACAAGCAGGACTGCTTTCAGCAACAGATGCCTTAAGGCTGTCAGCAGACAACAGAGGGGGGGGGGAGGAAAGGTGCAGAGAGGCAGGACTCTCTTTGAATTCAGAGGAAGGAGGGAACTCTGGGTTAACTCCAACACTTTCCAGCATACAATGTCCAATACATTTAAGGGAGAGTCCAGCCTTCGCCCTGCTCAGCCTCTGCAGCCCTTGGATCAGGACCAACTCTCTCTGGTAAACCCTGTGTCCTATCATTACTAAAACATACCGACAGTGGAGGACTGACTGCTTCCAAGACTTCGAAGAGCGATGTCCGAATCTTTGGAATGTTTGAATTCTTTGGTTTTGCTTTGCTTTCGAGTTTTCTCAGTTTGCTTTTACAGTTCCAAATGTTTTGCAGGACTTGATGGGGTCTCTTTTTTTCATGATCGTTGCAATTTAATTGCTTTTTCTATCTGTAACTTATCATAATTTCCAGTATTATTTGCGTGAACAAGTAAGATGTCTTTGCATACCTCCAACTGGGAGAAAAGTAGCTTACAAACGAACAAACAAACAAATAAAAAAGCTTCTATCAACAAAACTGTTGCGGACCAGACATCCCGAGATGCCTTTATGGACCCGGTTCAAGGCTGAGCAGGAACGGCTCTTCAAAGCACATTTTGGCGAAAACGTGAGACAAAAAGCATTCATCTCCTTTTATTCTCTCTGCTGGAAACATTTATGTATCAGATTATTTTAATATCCTGTGTTTTCCATTCCACTTTGTTAATTTATTTTGCAAGCAGTTTCGGGAAAATCTGGCTGGCTTGGTTTAAACACAGCAAAACAAAACCTTTCACGGAGGTGAGGCTGTTTGCGGTTCTTAGCCAAGATGGCTGCATACGGTATCATTTCCGGTATCAGGGGCGGTAAGCATGTCCGGCTGGTAAACATGAGGCGGGAGGGTGCCCAGGCCCTCCTGTCCTGGTGGTGGCCTTCCCATAAGTAACTGATCCGACACAGTGAACACAGTGCTTGACAGGAGAGGTCTCTGGTCTGATCCACAATCAGCCTCATTATCATAAAACCATGGCATGAGAAGGGGGCCCCTTCGAAGGCCAACGAGTCCAACTCCCTTGCTCAAGGCAGGAATGCATATCAAGAGAGATCTGCCAGCGGTTTGTCTAAATTTCTCTTGAAGGTCTCCAGGGCTGGATCACTCGCCACCTCCCTCCAAAGTCATTGGTTCTGTTGTTGCACTAGTCTAACAGTTAGGAAGTTTTTCCTGATATTCCGCCGAAATCTGGCTTCCTGTGACTTGAGTCCATGGTTGCGTGTCCTGCACTCTGGGGACGATGGAGAACAGATCCCGCCCCCTCCTCTGTAGGACAGCCTTTCAAGTCTTTGCAAAGTACTCTCCTCTCCGTCTTCTTTTCTCAAGGCTAAGCATGCCCAGCTCTTTTGGTCTATCCTCCTAGGTTTCCAGACCCATCATCATCCTGCTTGCCCTCTTCTGAACTTGCTCCAATTTGTCGGCATCTTTCTTAATGCTTGACCCCCCCCCCCAAATAAACAACCCCTAACCCTCTGATTGGTTTCACTTTCTGCCTTGACGGAGGCCACCTCCAGACATTTGCCAGCATGGAGAAAGAAGGCCAGTGGAAATCTTCAGGTGAAAGAGGAGGGATGTCTCCTCAAAGGGAAGGGAGGAAATCTGCAGGTGAATCTGGCCCTGGAACGAGCAGGTACAACCTGCTACGCAGGCCAAGCCTTCCCTTTGCAGAATGAGAAGACGCTGGTGTTGCTGGAGACCAGCCCCAGCCTCTAAGAACTGGCCGAGCCATCTTCAGATGGACCTACGGCAGGTTTCTCGTCCACAAAGGAGGTCACTGTGGGCAAACGTGACCAGGCTCACAGAGACACAAGAGTGTTACGTGTTGCATAGATACAGACATCCGAGACCACCTGAACTGTCACATCATCCTGTGAAATCCAAGGATTTGTAGTTGGTTTTGAATCAACTAGAATTCTCTGCCCATGGTCTCCAGCATGCTCCTCTGAACGACAGGACAAGAGCTCTCCGTCAGAAAATCTGAGGGATCAACAGTGACACATAGCCAGCAGGCTATCAGGGGAGGGAATGCCTTATGAGAACATCTGAGGATCACAACAGGGTGGTCCCCCCCACACACACACACACTTCGCATTGTTTGGAAAGCAGCTTCCTAGCTTTAGCGATCGGCCGTGAGGAAGTCGGTCATGGGGGCTTTGTCTGCTTGGTCACCGATTGCACTGCACCCTGGAATAATGTCCTTCAGACAGCGATGGGCCACCTGGCATAAATCATTCCGGGAATGCCAAAGGGACGGGAGCGCTCACCCGGGATTCTTTTAAGACTGACTCCAGCTGTACCTTGGCTGGCTGAGTTCCAGGGTCAGCAGCCGTTGGTGTTTTTTTGCAAGCTTGCACGCTACCTTTGGCAGGTTGGGTTGGGGTGACTGTCAATCTATTGAGCACTAACCAATTGCTCCTTCCCTGCCTCTGAATTCCAAAGAGAGGCCCGCCTCTCTGCTCTGTCTCTCTTTCCCTCTCTTTTAGTCTGTTGGGAGCAGTCGGTCGGTCTGGTGAGGCCTGTTGCTGCAAGCAGTCACATTTGTTTTCAGTTTGCTGTTTAAACTGTTCAACTGTAAGAACATGTTTATTATTTCTCCAAATAAGGTCTCCGAGTGAGTCATTGAGGCAGTAAGTGCCGGTGGATGAGAAGGGTGGACTAAACTGGGAAACGTGAAGCTCATTCTCCTCTGTGAATCCCTGCACTTCTGATGTGCAGCTAGAGGAATTGAACCAGAAATTCAAAGCTCTACAACAGCAGGAGCATCCATCCACCCATCCTTAGGGGCTCCTTCGTCCATTCCTACTGCCTGACTGAAAAGGAGGGCATTAATTACAGGGCCTCCCTACTCAGAAGTAAGCGCCAACAAGTGCAGTGGGCCTTTAACTGCCACCTAAACATGTTTGGGATTCCAGACCAGTCCTTACAACGGTTGATGATCTGCAATAAATAATAGCGCTAGCATTTAGCATAACGAATGTTCTTGGCATTTTGCGAAGTAACTCAAGCAACAGGCGCCCGGAGAGGTTCCCACTGAGAAGAAAAATGTGACACAGCGAGAGGAACGAATGCTCTCATCTCCGAAAGCTCAAGTTGCTATGACCAATCGATCTGTCTTTGGGGGATTGCTGGGCTCTCTCGGTCGTTTTCTCCCAGAACAGACTGATGTCGGCGCACGTCTTCAAGCTTTGCTTTGGGCTCCGGAATCTCTGGTCAGCGGCCATGATGGCTGGGCCTCTGGGAGTTGTCGTTCGAAGCTCTCGGAGCAGCCGGTTGCTGCCCTCCAGGACTAACAAGCTCAAACTGAAGCCAGACAAGATGGAGAACCTGCCCCTGTGAGGTCCCCCCCCTCCCAAAAGGTGTGTGTGTGTGTTCTCCCCAGGCTGGATGGCACAGTCCTTCTGCACATGGGCCAAGTTCACATTTTGGGAGTGATTCTAGACCCATCTCTGCAGACTCCTAGACTGCAGGTCAGCCTTTAATTGGATGGGGACATGGTGGCGCTGCGGGCTAAACCGCAGAAGCCTGTGCTGCAGGGTCAGAAGACCAGCAGTCATAAGATTGAATCCACGCGAAAGAGTGAGTGCCCGTCGCTTATCCTAGCTCCTCGCCAACCTAGCCGTTCGAAAGCATGCAAATGCGAGTAGATAAATAGGGACCACCTCAGTGGGAAGGTAACAGCATTCCGTGTCTAAGTCGCATTGGCCATGTGGCCATGGAAGATTGTCTTCAGACAAAAAATGCTGGCTCTATGGCTTGGAAACGGGAAAGAGCACCACCCCCTAGAGTCGAACATGACTGGACAAAAATTGTCAAGGGGAACCTTTACCATCCCCCAGCTCCACCCCTACCTGGAGAAGGGAGCTCTCAGGATGCTAGTTGAATGCTTCAGTTAGCTCCCGGATTGACTACTGTAATCCTGTCTATGTGGTGCTTCCCTTGAGGCTGGCCCAGAGACGACAGCAGGTCCAGCATGTGGTGGCTGGACAGATGGTGAGCATGAGCAAGTTTAACCATATCTCCCCAGTTCTGGCTCACCTCCACTGGCTACCTGTTGTGTCCCTGTTCAAGGTTTTGATACTTATAAAGCCCATGGTTTGGGACCACGGTACTTGTCGGAGCGCCGTTTCTCAAGGTCATCTACCTGCACCACCAGATCCTCACAAGCCACGCTCCTCCGGGTGGCCATGAAATCATCCTCAAGAAAGAAGCCAGGCCTTCTTAGCTGTGGCACCCACAATGTGGAACCAGTTCCCAGTTGAGCCGCACCTCCTTCCTCCCTCCCTCTGAATGTTTAGAAGGCTACTGGAAATGCTGCTTTTCAAAGAGGTCTCCCCGCTTGGCTTTGTTTCCTCCAGTTCTGTCCTTTGTTGGGAAACAAGGCATCTCGTGGTTGCTTGATCGCGATATCTAACTGCTTGATCGTTGTATTTATTTATTTTATTTATTTATTTATTTATTGGACTTATATACCGCCCCATAGTGCTACAAGCACTCTCCGGGCGGTTTACAATTTTTTAATTATACAGGCTACACATTGCCCCCCCAGCAAGCTGGGTACTCATTTTACCGACCTCGGAAGGATGGAAGGCTGAGTCAACCTTGAGCCGGCTACCTGGGATTTGAACCCCAGGTCGTGAGCACAGTTTTAGCTGCAGTACAGCGTTTTAACCACTGTGCCACGAGGCTCATTTGTATCAATGATTTTATTCTTTATGGTTGCGTTTTATTTTACCTAACATTGTAAACCACCCAGAATAGTGCTTTGCGCTAATGGGCCCGTATATAAATTAAGTAAATAGAGGTGGGGTAAAATTTAAACCGACAGCACTCCCTTCAAGAGAAGATCCCGATCTGCAGCTGAGAATCAGCATCGTTTTGCAAGGCAAGACAGGGATGTGAGTGAGAGGAGGCAAATGGCTCAGCCTTCACTCCTACCCTCAACATGCCAGCTAATACGGGGGGAAATGCGCATTTAATTGGAGCAGAAAAACCACCAGTCAAAGGAATGGCTATGTTTCCGCTGAAGAATTGATGCGTTTGAATTGTGGTGCTGGAGGAGGCTCTTGAGTCTCCCCTGGACTGCAAGGAGAACAAACTTATCCGTTCTGAAGGAAATCAACCCTGAGTGCTCACTGGAAGGACAGATCCTGAAGCAGAGGCTCCAAGGCTTTGGTCATCTCACGAGAAGAGCAACAACAACAATAAGAACAACAACAACAACAACAACAACAGCAAAACAAGACAACACACCCACCCCTCAATGTTCTTGCCATCAGCCTTCAATCATATTCAGAGGATCTCAAATGTCCATACTAAGATACAGTGGTACCTCGCTAAACGATGACCCCGCTAAACAACAAATCTGCATGACAATGACTTTTTGCGATCACTATAGCGATTCGCAAAACAGTCATTCCTATGGGGGATTTTTGCTGCACGTCAATTAGGTCCGTGCTTCATGAACTGTTTGTTCGCAAGACGATGATTTTTCCGGCTTCGCAAAATGGCTGCTCTGTGTTTTCCAGACCCATGCTTCGCAAGGCAGCCATTTTTACAGCTGATAGGTGCTCTCAAAATGGCTTCCCTATGGGCGATCTTCGCTGGACGACAAGGTATTTTCCCCACTGGAACACATTAAACCGGGTTTTAATGCATTCCAATGGGGAAAGGGTTTTCGCATGATGACGATTTCGCTAAACAGCGATTTTCCTGGGATGGATTATCGTCGTCATGCGGGGCACTACTGTATGGGCAAGTTCATGATAGGAACAGATTTATCTCAAATGTTGGGGTCATGAACCACAGCCCTAGGGCAACACTTATTATTGGGCCCGGAAACCCATGGGCCGCTGTTGCAGCTGGTCCTGAGGAAGTGTCCTAGGCTTAGATCTTTTGGACCACAAGATCAGTCAGGCCACTCCATGCTGTGTTCACTAGATTCCTCAAACTGTCTTCAGAGGCAGTCTACATATAATGTACTGCACTGATCTAATCTAGAGATTGCCAGAGAAAGACCGTTGGGAATAGAGTACACCTTCTAAGGTAAGGAGCTACAGCTGGGACATCAGCTGAGCACAGCAGAAGGCACTCAACATCACTGGGACCCGCCTAAACAGTGACACGTCCAGGAGAAGCCATAAGACCTCAGGGATGGTAAACTGTTGGTGCTTCCGATGTTTGGACTACGACTCCCAGGATCCCCAGCTTGTATAATCAATGATAAAGGACTGTGAGCATGATCGCTCAAAATGTCTGGAGCACCAAAAGCTTGCCACCCGTGTCCCAGGTTATGAATTCCAAGGGGTTTCAGGAGTTCTGAAGGTTGAACATCACTCAAACATCGTGGCCTATAAACGCATCTGGTCTTCTCTGGATGGAGCTCTGGCTTCCTGGCCTTCATCCGGCACGTGACCATAGACCAGCGGTGACTTAGCCCATTCACAGATTCCTAGGTATGAGGGCCAAGCCCACGGTGGATGCTTGAAGGAGCCAGAGTTGAAGAAGAGAAGACGGAAAAGTGACACAATAATCATAATTTATAAACCTGAAGATAGAGCCAATTTGTTTTCTATCGCTCCCTGTGTTAACACCGGAAGTGTCAGTAATCCAAACGACAATGAAGAAGATTCTGTCTAAATATGAAGAAGAACTTCCTGAGAGGAAGAACTGTTTAAAAGTGGAAAGGACGGCCTTGCGAGGTAATCAATGGGGATTGTATGGAGAGGACAGACGGCCACCTGGCAGGATCGTTTTGACATGAGAGTCGACCGAATGACACTCGGAATCTCCTCCAGTTCTACAATTCTACGATCCCGAAGATGAAAGCACAGCTCAACCTGGGTGTGACGAGCTTACTGGATCCTAGAACTCCAAACCGCCTCGCTCTGGAGCTTCAGAGACGTGTTCAACAGCACAGGGGTTAAGCCTGGCCCCTTGTAGAAACTCCACTGGGCCCTCCTCTTCCGCAACACCAGAGCCACATAAAACAGACCTTCCCATCTTCTTAAACTCAGACAGATGCTCCCAAAGGATAGATACAAGGGCTTTGCTACTGAAAGCCGTTGAGCAATCAAGGAATTGTGAATCACACTCCATAGCTCTCTCCCAAGACATACAATCTAAGGCAGGGCAACCGACACCAGGCGCAGAGTCCAACTGAAAAAGATCCAGGAATCTAGTTTCACCCAAGACACCCCCTGGTTGGCAATCAACTGCTGTTGGTATGGCATAGGTCTTCTCCTGCTTCAACTGGTCTCCTTTGGCTTGTAAAATCACATGCCAAAGAAGACCTCCCTGGACCCCCCCCCCCGGGTCCAGAAATCCAGTTTCACCCAAGACAACTCCCTGGTTGGCAATCCACTGCTGTTGGTACAGCCATAGGTCTCCTCCTGTTTTAACTGGTCCCTTTTCCTTACACATCACCAATGCACACGAGACATGTAAAATCACAAGCCAAAGGAGACCTCCCTGAGATCGTAAATCCACCCCAAGTTCCCTCATTTGTTCTGTAATATCTGCACGTATTACGGGCCACGTCAGTTACCGGAGCGGAAATTGGAGGGAGACCTTGCATATAATTTTCCCAAAGTGAAGTCTTAATGAAGTCCAGAAATCAAAATCAGACAACAGGCAAATGGCTAATGTGATGGTGCCACTGTGGAGGCAAAGGCTCGATTTTGGAGATTTATGGAGAAATCAGATCTAAGTGACCCCCTGCTTCATCGAAGCACTGTCTCTCCATTTACAGATATCCCCCTTCAGATACAATCAAACACTCTGCCAAGAGGCCAATGGAAGAATCCCTGACATAATTTTACAGAACTGCTGTCTCAAAATACCATGAAGATTGGGAGTGCTCCATTGTAGACTTGGGCTGCTTTCAAAAGTAATATCCCTGAATTTAGCCTTTACTCAGAACACAGCCTCTCTGAGAACACAAGCACAATGCATGCAAACCTTTCTGGCAGGCCAATGGTCCTCCTATGAGGAGAAAACTGCCGTCTAAAACCAACAAACCAGCAGACGAGCAAACCAAGAAGCCAACCACACAGCGTAACCCAAATGTGTTCTGATATTTTTTATCTCATTGCTAGGTTTAAATCGATTGACTGCGATGCTATGCAAAGACATTTAAAAAAGAAACCCACACAGACAATCTGAGAGAAGCGCACAATGCTAAGTAAAATACCTAAACACATTTGGAGATGCTTTGATACAGTAGTCCCAGACAAAACAGGCGCCTCCTTTGGCCTGTCTGGGACTTACCCTTCCCTAAAGATCACACAATGTTGTGTAAGGTTCTGGCCGATTCAGAGGGGTCACAAAGTTCACATCCTAAGACACTGGTAAGCAGATTGATCGCAAACGGACAAGAGAAGTTCTCCAGAGAAGAACCTGCCCAGAAAACGACAATGTAAGCCAACTGCGACAAGAGGTAAGAAAACGGGACACATGGACTCACACTGTACAATGAGCTGGACCAGAGCTTCTCTTGGCTTGACGTTAAATCCATTGTATTGACTCGTTTGACACTTGTAAGTCCCGGTCATCTCTCTTGAGACGTTGACAATCCTCAGGATCCCGTCGTAACTCTCCATCTGCATTGAGCCATCCGGCATGGGGACCTCCTTGTCCGCCCTGGACCACAGGATGATGGGTTTGGGCTTCCCCGTCACCTGGCACTGCAGCTCCACCGTATCTCCTTCTCTGGTGACCAAGGGCGACTTTTCTTGGGGGACGGTCAGATTGGGTGGAACTTCAAATGGGGGGGGCAAAAGGAGACGGGAGGAAAGAGAAGAAAAGGAGAGAAGTAAACGTGGTATGGTTAGTACCGAGAAAGTCTAAATGGATCCGAGCGGTCTTACAGTCAAAGATAGAACTTGAGAGTCCACCGACTGGGTCCCTTTGAAACAGCCTTCCCCCCTCCCTACAGTGCCTACTGTGGGGGATGCATTTATGTGTCGGTATATACCATCTCTTCCTTGGTACAGAATTTGTGGTTGTGAACGGGGCTTTATAGATTTGAACATCTAGGTAACCCTAGAGGACAGCAAACACATGAGAACAGCCCTGGCTCAAAGAGGCACATCTAATCCAACACTCTGTTCACGCAGTGGCTACCCATACCTTTACAGGAAGCCCACCCGAAGGCCACGAGGGCAACGGCAGAGAAGCCCCCTGTCCTGTATGATCCATCCACTTGACTAGAGACTCACCCTCCAATCCCGTTTTAAAGCCATTCTGGGCTTTCCACACCGACCCCAGCTGACCACCTCCCCCACGGCTTGTTTTTTTCTTTCCCCTCCTCTTCTTCTCTCCCCTCTTTTCCTGTGAGATTAGTTGGTGCTAACTGTTCTTGTTTTTTTTTAAAGAGTTAACCCTATTGTACTCCATACTGTATTGAGCCACTTAGAACATCAGGGAACTTATGCGAGGCTGTTGTTTGTGGATTATAGCTCTGCTTTTAATACCATTCTACCAAATAGGTTGTTTTTTAAAATGATCAACCTGGGATTACCTCAGGAGATATGCATGTGGATAAAGGATTTTCTGACAGATAGGCCACAGTCAGTAAGGATGGGATCTCACCATTCTTCTACCCTGATACTAAGTACAGGAGCTCCCCAGGGCTGCGTGCTAAGTCCCTTCCTCTATTCCCTGTACACACATGATTGCACCCCACTGTATAACACCAATGCAATTATTAAATTTGCGGATGATACGACAGTGGTGGGGCTCATAAATAAGAACAATGAGTCTGCTTATAGAAAGGAAGTACAAAGGTTGATACTTTGGTGTAAAGAAAATCATCTCACACTTAACATCAAAAAAACTAAAGAACTCATAATTGATTTTAGGAGGAAGAGATATGTACATTTACCACTGTACATAAACGGTGAGGAAGTGGAGAGAGTTGGCAGTTTTAAATTTCTGGGTACTTACATCTCAGAGGACCTCTCATGGACTATAAATGCCAACATGCTAATGAAGAAGGCACAGAAGAGGCTGTATTTCCTGAGAATGCTCGGCAAGTTAAATTTATCTCAGCATTTGCTTCTGTCATACTATCGTAGCACCATTGAGAGTGTCCTAACCTATGGCATTCTGGCATGGTTTGGGAGTAGCTCTGTAGCGGACAAAAAAGCTCTACAGAGAACCATTAAAATTGCCCAGAATATCATCGGGCTCCAGCTACCAACCCTGGATGACATCTTCACATCCCGCTGTCTAAGGAAATCACATAGCATCCTGAGAGACTCTTCCCATCCTGCTTATAACTTTTTTGAACTGTTACCATCTGGCAGAAGATATAGAACAATTAAGACTCGGACCACACGTTTTCTCAATAGTTTTTATCCCAGAGCTATAATTGCAATTAATAATCAGCTTAAAGACCACCAGTAGTGAATAATTAGTTGGACTGTGTAACTTGGCCTGCGGTGTAGATGTTTGTATTTTTAGTGGGGGACTTTTAGTGGGTGGGGAGTGTTTGGGAATTTTATGTGTGTGCATGTGTCTGGTCTCTGGGTGTCTGTGAATTTCGTTGTATGTGTATATACTTACAATGACAATAAATTATTATTATTATTATTATTATTATTATTGATTTTAATGTCTCAATTTTTATGTTGGTTTTCTAGTTTATGTGCTATAATCCGCCCAGATTAGTGCAGTGATATGGATGGGAATGGGATACAAAGTGAATAAATAAATAAATAAATAAATAAATGAATGAATGAATGAATAAATAAATAAATAAACAAACAAACAAACAAACAAACAAACAAACAGTTGGCTTAAACCATAATTTAACAATAGATTGCATAAGGAGTACTGGCAAAATTTTTCAGTTTTTCCAGTTTTCATACCTACTGAGACTTCACCCACATCAGCAAGATTTCCTGGCTTCCTGAAACACACACACACACACACACACACACACACACACACACACACACACAAATTTCCTTCACTTCCTCCCTCTCTCCTTCTCTCTCTCTCTCTCTCTCTCTCTCTCTCTCTCACACACACACACACACACACACACACACACACACACACACACACACACACACACACAGACACAAAGTACTTGTTCCACCCAGTTGTAGCTTAATGTCCTTTCTAGTGAATCCTGTGCAGGAAAGATGCCTTCCTACACAGGAAGTTGAACAATCTTGCACGGTTAGATGTTTTCTTTGGCCTTTGCTGATGAATCTTAGGACACAGTAGCACAGACCATAAGAACCATACTTACATTGATTCTGCTGTTATTTAAATTCTTTTATGAATTTCCATTCACATGACGCACAACTGAAATTGATTCCTATGGCCAACCAATTGAGTTTTTTCAACCTCAACGACAGGGGCTTTTTAAAATCATCTGATCCCTAAATCGTTTCTATCCATTTCAGTTTGACATACGTGAATGTTGCCGTCGATTTAGTTTGCACCTATTTGTTTTTGCCGCCATGGGCAGTGCATGGCCACTGTGCTTATTCCCTTTATCTTTTTTTCAAATGCTAAGTGATGTATTGGTATTCTCTCCCCCAAGAGTTTAATGCTGCATCACTTCCTTGTTACACACGTCCTCGCCTGTCCCTTCCCAATGTGGAGAAACACCCCACCTTGTGAAGAAAGAAACAATGTGCCCTGAAAACAAGTAACTAACTACCAAGGGAAAACCTTGCATTATGAAACATCTTCCAATATTGCCTTCTAAAGTTCTTCACACAACTTTAGATGCTACTTTAGCGATATACCATTTATGTATTTTTTAACAACAAAAAACAATTTAGGGCAGTGTGTTCCTGAAACAGAATGGAAAATGACTCAGTTTTGTTGGGTTGGCACACGTGGCCTCACCTGTTCAAAGTTCAAGATATGCATCGAAAGAAAAGACAGCTGTGTGAATGCACCCAGCAATTTATACACCATGTGACTATAAATATGTATCAGGGTACATGGAGCAGAAAATTGACATGATTCAAATGGCCTGTGTGATTTGGCCCTATGTTGTCAAGATGCCCTTCTGCACCAGGATAGTAACCATTCTACACAGCTGGGCGTTTGGGCTACTCGTTGCAGGCAAATGCTTCCTAGGAAGGATGCCAATCTTTATGAGAACTGTGACAATCCTATGCACCTTGGCACTTCTCCAAGGAAAAAGTAAAAAAATATGACCATGAAACTTCAAGAAGATGGGCAAGGCTTCCTTCCAGTGAGATTTCTCAAGGGAAAGAGAAATCTCATGCAGAGACATCGCGCTGGAAAGAGGAAAAATGCAATTCCTTTTGGTTTCTTTCTGAGAGTGAGAGGCTGTGAAATTCACATCTCTCCTGCTGGGTGAACAAGTACTGTTTAAAATCTGTCCTAAAACAGTCGCTAACCCGTTTCATTGAGGAAACCCAGTTAGAAACTCGCTCATCGTGACAACTTGTAGCATTAGAAAAGATGCTCTCACTTTTTCTTCGCTCAATGGGGGGACGCTCCCAGCCTGATTACCTTGTCTTTTTTCTGATGGGGGACCTCTGTCTATTTTATTGTATGGAGGAGGATTCTGGCATGTGAGTCTGGACTTCCAAACTGAACCAGCCCTAGCACTGTTTGGACCTCTGTTGAAACCTGTCTTGGGTCCCCTATGGGGAGAAAGGCAGGCAGCAAATTGACCAACCAACCAATAAATAGCTAGTACTGTTGATTCTCTCGCCCGCCTTCCATTTCTGTATGTATGAAACTGAAACATATATTTGGGCCTATGGAGCTTTTAGGCAGTTATAAATGACTAAATGAGAAAGTTAAAAAAATAAGACAATGAGAATCACTGAGGGCTGGGTCGATCTCAATGAGAATGTACGCATTTGTCAGACAGTAACAGCAGCTAAAAATGCACGTAGGTGAAAAAGCACATCGCTTCAATTGAACTAACTATCTGGCCATCTTTCCATGCCCGTGATCTCTTACGGATCAGACCCCCCCCCACAAAGACCCAACAATTTTAAAATATTAATGCTTTAATGACTGTTTTTAATATAGGGCATATTATTAAAATATTGCCTACTTTTAAGGTTTTTAATGTTTTTAAAGTTTTAATTTTGTTGTACGCCACTCAGATACCACTGGTAATGGTGCGGCTAAACAATCTTGCAAATAAATAAATGAATATATGCATTTATTTATTTATTTCGACCTCTTTTATTTAAAGGCCAGGAAATCAGAAGGGCAAATATTTAAACTAAGGGCTTCCGAGATCACCTTCAGCCACCAACAAAATGGTCAGCCTTTATCAATACAACTTGGCTGAATTGTGTCCCTATCTGGAATCGTAGCGCTTTGGAGCTAGATCCTGTGAAGAAAGGGCAGGGAGAGAGAGAGAGAAAGGAGTGGAAATGAAGGTGAGGAGGAAAATAGGGAGGAACTGCCTAATCCTAGTTAAGCCTCCTTTCCCAGCCAATAACTTTCGTGGTGGCGCTGCGGGTTAAACCGCAGAAGCCTCTGCTGCAAGGTCAGAAGACCAGCCGTCGAAAGATCGAATCCACGCGATGGAGGGATTCGCTTGTCCCAGCTCCTGCTAACCTAGCCGTTCGAAAGCATGTAAAAATGCGAGTAGATAAAGAGGTACCACCTCGGTGGGAAGGGGTAAGGGCCTTCCGTGTCTAGGCGCGCTGGCCACGTGACCACAGAAACTGTCTTCAGACAAAATGCTGGCTCTACAGCTTGGAAACGGAGATGAGCACCGCAACATAGAGTCAGACATGACTGGACTAAATGCCAAAGGAAACCTTTACCCTATTGAATATTTGGAATGCAATGGGTAGGATCCCAGATTTCTTCATACTTAATCAGTAACAGAGGAAATTTATGCATATATATACAATTTGAGCAGATATTCCCTAACTCTGCTTTGCTCTGGATCCATCTCACCCCATCGATGTGGCACCATCTGCTACCTGGATACCGAGAAAAGAAACCTCTGCCTTCTTCAGGTGTCTCAACTGTTTGGAGAGGCAACATATCATAGCACTGACGATCGGTCACAAACACGAAACATTAATCATCTGAGCAAATGCAAATACAATGAAATAAAAGTTGCCACGAGTGAGACAGCTGTATGATTCATTTGGATTTTCTAAAATCTAAGCAGATTCATATCTCTTGCTGAACAACTTCTCTTGATTTTATGATTAATAGGGTTTTTTTGGGGTTTTTTTCTTGTGAAAAAAAAGAAAAGAAAAACACAAGATGCATTTAGCTGGAAGCATGCTCCTGCAGCTCTGTAATACATCTAAACACACCAACAGATCAACGAGATCATCCAGAACGACCCTCAGCTCCTCTAAAGACCCAGAAACCATCCAACGTCTACATGTCTCAGTGAAAGCAACCAGGGCTGGACAGAAAAAAACTATCCAGGCTTTCTTGACATTTCTTGCAAAAGAAGTCTATCTTGGGAAACCCACCATGCTCCTACTCAAAAGGAAGGGGTTGCAAATAAGCAGTTATAATTGCAATGCTCTTTTGCAATAACTAAAGCACAACTAAAATTATGCTCTCTCCAACTGTGTGTGTTTAGTCGTTTAGTCGTGTCCGACTCTTCGTGACCCCATGGACCAGAGCACGCCAGGCCCTCCTGTCTTCTACTGCCTCCCGGAGTTGTGTCAGGTTCATGTTGGTTGCTTCGCAGACACTGTCCAGCCATCTCATCCTCAGTCGTCCCCTTCTCCTCTTGCCATCACAACTTCTGGGAGTTCTCGGTCCACATACTGCTGAAGCCTACCTTGGAGGATTTTGAGCATAACCTTGCTAGCGTGTGGAATGAGTGCAATTGTACGGTAGTTGGAGCATTCTTTGGCACTGCCCCTCTTTGGGATTGGGATGTAGATTGATCTTTTCCAGTCCTCTGGCCACTGTTGAGTTTTCCAAACTTGCTGGCATATTGAATGTAGCACCTTAACAGCATCATCTTTCAAGATTTTAAATAGTTCAACTGGAATGCCATCACCTCCACTGGCCTTGTTGTTAGCCAGGCTTTCTAAGGCCCACTTGACTTCGCTCTCCAGGATGTCTGGCTCAAGGTCAGCAACTACATTGTCTGGGTTGTCCGGGATATCCAAATCTTTCTGATATAATTCCTCTGTGTATTCTTGCCACCTCTTCTTGACGTCTTCTGCTTCTGTTAGGTCCCTCCCATTTTTGTCTTTTATCATGGAGCTCTAACTAAGTAGGGGCAATTTGAATCAAGGAGATAAATTAATACCCCACAAAGACCCACAAAGATAAACCAAGGGAAAAGATTTGCATATCTGTTACATGCCACACTGGTTCATCCCCTTTTTCACTCTCTCCCACTCCTTAATTTTGCTTTCCTCGAAATACAAACCTCGAAGTTTGTATTTCTTTCCAATTTGCCCATATCGCTACGGCCTTGACAGCACTGCAAAGGCATTACAGAAAGTCACCACGAATCCGCCATGAGGAAAACAATAGAAGAGGCCCCCGAAACTGACAGCATTTCATTCACAGAATAATTAGATGGATTTTGACAATAAACTACATGAAACCCAGAAAAGAAAGAAAGTGGATTTAAAACAAACAAAAAAAAGCCCACTTCCTCTCTTTCTGTATCTGTTGCTCAGAGTACCAGAAATGGATAAATCAAGTGGAGTGAAAAAGTAATGATTTCCCCATTTTAAAAAAGGCATTTATTTCCGAGATAATACAGATTGATCAGAGAAAGCGTGTTTTCTTTAGTGCTTGTTAAAAGTTACGGAAACGAGCGCTCCAGATTATGGCGACAGCTTACAAATAACTCAACTGAGCCATTAATTATAGCCTAGGACTTCACTTTTGTCATTACGGCAACAGACACAATTTGAAGTGCATGCGTGTGTGTGTGTGTGTGTGTGTGTGTGTGTGTGTGTGTGTGCGTGTGTACGTGCGTGCGTGCGTGCATGCGTGTGTGTGTGTGTGTGTGTGTGTATGTATGCACTAATGAACTGAAAGAAAAGACTGGCAGTTTCAAGCATTGTGTAAATCACCAAGAGAACACAGCACTCCTCCAGCAGGACGATGGGTTTAATCAGAGGGTGACATTTAATTAGCAAATTTCTTTTGTAGATAAAAGGTCAGCTGAAAGGAGAGCAGTCCACCCTGACCCGCCACATCATGGCCCAAGGAAGCTTTGTATGGAACACAGAGGCTCAACCATGAGTCACACTGCTGAAAAACATATTGGGGGGGGGGAGAAGAGAGACACGTCCTTCTCTGGCTGTTTACAGAAACGGCAGCTTCTCAGTCCCGGGCAGCCATCCACTCCAGTGACCTGGCTTCTAGGGCATCCATACAGGTTGAGGAGGTGCAAAAGACTCTAGAGAACAGTATGTGAAGGTCGGTCCAGTTTGACTCAGACAGCCATCTCCTCTGCTATTGGCAAAGTTTTTCTCCATGATCTCCTCCAGATGTTCTCCCTTACACGTGATGTCCGAGATCTTTCTCTCTAGAATTGTGAGGGATCACCTTGGGATTTTTTTTCCCTTCGAAGGAGACCTGTAACGTGGTAGAGCAGGAAGGGACCCCTGAGCATCCTTAAGTCCCTCCACCCCACCAACACAGGACACTCACACACATCAAATACACCTGACAGACGGTTTCAAGAAAGAGGAAGCCTGATTTCGGTTGAATCTCAGGAAAAACTTCCTAACTGTTAGAGCAGCACAACAGTGGAACCCATAACACTGTTATGGAAGGTGGTGAGCGCTCCAACACTGGAGGCCTTCAAGAGAAATTTAGACAACCATCAGTCTCATATTCTTTGATTTGGATTCCTGCACTGAGAGAGGGACGTGGTGGTGCTGCGGGCTAAACCGCAGAAGCCTCTGTGCTGCAGGGTCAGAAGACCAGCAGTCGTAAGGTTGAATCCATGTGACGGAGTGAGCGCCCGTCGCTTGTCCCAGCTCCCGCCAACCTAGCGGTTCAAAAGCATGCAAATGCAAGTAGATAAATAGGGACCACCTCGGTGGGAAGGTAGCAGCGTTCCATGTCTAAGTCGCACTGGCCATGTGACCACGGAAGATTGTCTTCGGACAAAAACGCTGGCTCTATGGCTTGGAAACGGGGATGAGCACCGCTCCCTAGAGTCGAACACGACTGGACAAAAATTGTCAAGGGGAACCTTTACCTTTTACATGCACTGAGCAGTGGGTTGGACCCGGTGGCCTTACAGGCCCCTTCCAATTTCATTATTCCAGGAAAACCTTTGAGGAAGGCAATCCCACCACCTCCTGATGTTGTGAGTCTCACACTCACAACAACCCACATTTACTGTTGGGAGGCAAGGCAAACAGCAGTATTTGAAAGACTCAAATAGTCTTTCTATTGGAGTGCCAGTTCCACGGCAGGTATGACGTGCCAGCCTGGTCAAAAGAGGGGCTTTCTCCCTCCTTCACTGGCCTTGATTGGCAATGGACTGGGAATTAATTTAGCTTGAATTCATTTTAATAAGAGAAGTGGGGCATAAGCCAGGATAGCTATCCCAGCTGTGATGTCTCTAAAGACCGTCGCATGCAGAGCGAGGGTCTCAGAAGGTTGTCTTGAGATGGCCGTGGTCCGACAGCAACGCCGTGGGCGGCGTGGGTGAGGTGGCCCAAGAGACAGCAAAAGAGATTGGTTCCACTTTGTGAATATCCTCTATCTCTCTGCCTTGCACTTTTCTTTACACCTGGCAAGGCATCATATCCAAGAGCTGCTATAATCTGTCACCGAGGGAAGAAGTTATGGAAGGCTTTTCAGAGGAGAGCCATCTGATGGATGCTTTCGATCCGTCCCATCGCTCTTCCAGATAAATCCATCAGAAATAACCGTAAGACGTCGGGGACTTTCTGCTTGAGAAGAAATGCTCCGTCGTGCAGAATGGCCCTATCACCGTACGCAAGACGGTCGCGGACAGTCTGCACACCTGCAAAGGTTCATCCATCATCCACGAGGCATCTGATAAATCCCACCTCCCCAGGCCAACACCCTACTTCTCCGTTTTGTTTCAGCACCATTCTGTGTGAGGTGCTTTGCTAAAGTTGGAAAGAACAGGTTCTCGGAAACAACAACAACAGCAACAACGCCTCCTGCTGCCATGAGTCTTGAGCACTCCTCACACCTGTTCTGCAATGGTTTGAAATACTAGACCAAGCTGAGGAAGTGGAGGGTGTCCAGAGCTTTTGAGACAAAGCTCAGTGCACGCAAGGAGGTACCGGGTATGAGCAAGGAAAGAATCCCGCTTGAAATCCTGTCACAGTTCGAGTAGGCAACCTGGGTCGAGGGGGACGATGGGCCAGGCTCCATGGAAGGGCACCTTCCCCTACTGCCCTCTTTCCTTTCGCTCAAGGATGGGAATTAAGCGACTTCCTTTTGGAGACACGGAGCAGAGAGGGACAGGCTGGAGAGATGCACACCTGGCCCGTGACTCTTCCCTATGGTCTGTGGGCGCTGTGGGGAGACCCAGTCAGCCCTGGGCAGGACAGGACGGATTACCCACCGTACCAACCAAACAAGTCCTTTCCTGCAAACATTTCATACCTCCATCCTGTATACACCCACTCACTCTTGTGAGCCATGAAAGAAAAGTGCCTGTGTTTCCTCTGAAATGGTCTCCCCCCCCCATCCCTGTGAAATTACACCTTACTCAATGCTCGCTCTTTCGATCACGCTTGGATGCCCAGACCCCGACCTCTGGTTTTCTGGAGCAAAGCATCCTGACTGTCAAAGAATCCTACAAACCCTGGTGATGATTTCCTAACCTTTCAGGGATTCTTAACGGTCAAATCAGAACAGATCAGGCGAGCTGGAAGAAACGACACGGGGCAAATAGGGTTACTTGTGTTTTTCCAGCTCAGTTTGAGGTGAACTTTTCTAAGAACCTGTGCCTCTCTCTCTCTCTCTCTCTCTCTCTCTCTCTCTGTGTGTATTTGTGTGTGCATGGATGTGTGACACAAAGAGAGAGAGAGAGAATATGAGAAAGAGAAAGACAAAGGGAGAGAGAGAGAGAGAGAGAGAAGGCATGCATGTGAACTGAACAAATCCCTGACATCTCAGCTCCTACTATCCCTGGACAATTCTCAGATATCTTCCTTGGGACCTACACAGAAGGAACATCAGGATTGGTACTCAGCTGCAGCAGTATCTGGCAGGTGGCGTGTTCCGCTCTAACACGGCTTCTCATCGGCTTCAACAAATATTGGACTATCTGGACAGTAGGTAGATACGTAACCCTTCCATAGATATTCTCAAGCAAGATCTAGTCTCGTTATGGCTCTGTTCTCCCGGCCCTGATATTCTTCCTAGAAAGTAGGGAGCACGGCCTTCCCTGGGGGCACTTGGTTCTCTCCATGTTGGAAGAGCCAGCTGTCCTTCAACTGAGCAGCACTCCGGCAACTTTGCCTCCTTCCTTTGCAACGACATGACCCTAAAAAAGTGACTTTAAAAGACATGCCCAGATACGGCCTTAAGAAATCAGGAAGCAACACAGTTCTCTCCCCCCCCTCTCCTCACTTTACTAGCTGTAATAGTTATGGGTCCTGGTCAGGGAGAGGGCGAAATTTCTAGCCATGGGTTGAGTCAGTCCAGCTGTGAAGCAACACAAGCGTACAGAGACCATCCACTCTTGTCCATGTTTTGCCTCCATGGCCAACAACTCAACCGAACCCTTCAGAGCTCAGCTCTTCTTTAGCTCAAGCTCCCGTTTGTGTGCCTGCAGCAGAGACAGCCTGGATGTTCCTCTCTTGCCACCTGGAAGCCCAAGACACGTGTCTACCTGGCTCGGCTCATTGAGTCGGTCTCATCTTCCTTGCTTCCTGCACCAAGAGATGCTCCGCTCATTGGTCGCCGTGGGTCAATTGTTTAGATACAGGCCTAACTTGCTCCCCAAATTAGCTCATTTGGTTCAGACTCATTTGGGGAAAGGATCTCGGAAGTCCTATTATTATTATTATTTATTTATTTAATTTATATCCCGCCCATCTGATACATCAGTATCACTCTGAGCGGCTAACAACATATATACGATTACAGTAATATAAATCTAAAATATCAAGTAGCTTAACATAATAAAATCATAAATAATAGATAGATAAGAAAAGAAATAATAAACTAGATTGGGTTAGATGTTGGCAGGAGGGAAGGCCTTAGCATAGAGCCATGTTTTTAGCTGGGTTTTGAATGTGCCCAGCGAAGGGGCCGCGCGAATCTCAGGAGGGAGATTGTTCCAAAGGCGAGGAGCCACCGCCGAGAAGGCCCGGTTTCATGTCTTCTCCCTCCGGGCCTCCCTCAGCGTCAGGCTCCTCAGCCTCACCTCCTGGCTCGCGCGGGTGGTCCGGGTACAACTTGGTGGGTGAAGGCGTTCCGTCAAGTATCGAGGTCCCAAACCGTTTAGGGCCTTGTAAGTGAGCATTAAAACTTTGAAGTCGATACGGAAACGAATGGGCAGCCAGTGCAGTCTAGCCAGAATAGGAGAGATGTGATGGTATTTCCTCACTCCAGTGAGGAGTCTGGCAGCTGCATTCTGCACCATCTGAAGTTTCCGTATCAGCCTCAAAGGTAGCCCCACGTAGAGTGCGTTGCAGTGATCTAATCTTGAGATTACGAGCGTGTGTACTAAGGTGGAAAGCGCCCCCGTGTCGAGGTAGGGCCGCAGCCGAGCAATCCGCCACAGATGGAAATAGGCGGAACGGACAACCGATGCCACCTGTGTTTCCATGGTGAGCATCGGGTCCAAATGTATGCCCAAGCTGCGGACCTCACTCACCGGAGCCAGGGTCGCCCCCCCCAAACGAGAGAGAGCCACCCAGGCCACCTGGAAATCCATTTGGATGTCAAGGACTTCCATATCATGGTTCCCGTTCTCCTGTTGACCACCCACCTCCCAGTGCCCCCCCCACTCCACCTCTCGACTGCCATTTGCACAGAGGGTAGGCACAAAGCCGTTCCAGAAGCACCCTCACCTGTGCTGCTGGATATGTTGACGTCAATGCTGATATCTGAAATGCCTCCTCCTTTCAGAGACGCGACACAGGTGTACGTCCCAAAGTCCGTGAACTTCAAGTCAATGATGTCCAAGTTGGTGGTCCCTGGAGAGACGTCCGGGTCTGTCTGAGTAATCACCATCCTCTCGGAGCTGCGGAGAGGCCGTCCATTCTTAAACCAACTGAAGGTGAGCTCTTCCGATGGAACTGCCTCCACCTGGCAAGAGATCTTGACCTCTCGGCCAATCTGGATGTTGTCGTCTTTATGATAAGGGTCGGGGGTGATCCAGAATCGTCCTTTCCTCAAGGCTGGAAAAATAAAGTTAAAGACTTTAGAAATCAGTTGGATACAGGAATATCACAGGGACTTTGGAGAAGGAAGGAAGGAAGGAAGGAAGGAAGGAAGGAAGGAAGGAAGGAAGGAAGGAAGGAAGGAAGGAAGGAAGGAAGGAAGGAAGGAAGGAAGGAAGGAAGGAAGGAAGGAAGGAAGGAAGGAAGGAAGGAAGGAAAAGCTGATGATGGATAGAAGGAAGGAAGGAAGGAAGGAAGGAAGGAAGGAAGGAAGGAAGGAAGGAAGGAAGGAAGGAAGGAAGGAAGGAAGGAAGGAAGGAAGGAAGGAAGGAAGGAAGGAAGGAAGGAAGGAAGGAAGGAAGGAAGGGAAAGCTGATGATGGATAGAAGGAAGGAAGGAAGGAAGGAAGGAAGGAAGGAAGGAAGGAAGGAAGGAAGGAAGGAAGGAAGGAAGGAAGGAAGGAAGGAAGGAAGGAAGGAAGGAAGGAAGGAAGGAAGGAAAAGCTGATGATGGATAGAAGGAAGGAAGGAAGGAAGGAAGGAAGGAAGGAAGGAAGGAAGGAAGGAAGGAAGGAAGGAAGGAAGGAAGGAAGGAAGGAAGGAAGGAAGGAAGGAAGGAAGGAAGGAAGGAAGGAAGGCACACACATACTGTAAATGAGACACATCATGATTATTGTGTCATTAGGGGGGTAAGTCCCATCCCTTGTCAAGTCAGAGTAGAGCCCCTTGCCTCTCCATTAGGTCCTGGGCCACCTATGGTCACTATGGTATAGAGGCAGAAGGAAATTTAGTGGACGTTCATTTCTGGAGGAAACCTTGATCCATGCTTGCAGCGGGCTCTAAATGGCACAGTGCCCCACCTTGAGATGATGGCATGACCCAGGAATAAAGCAGTAATCTGGAATAGACTCGGGAGGCTGAGGAACTGGTGGTATTAACAGAGGAGACACCCGTCTCTGAGTGCTTGAGACACACATGGACGGCTTCGAACTTCAGAAGATCCAACACCCTTGAGACCCATTAGCCGAAGACCTCTAAATCTAAACCAGCAGCATCAAGCCTTGACCGCTGGGACAGCACCTTCTTCTTCAAAAGCTCCATCCCACCAAGGGGTGATGGGCTAAATGACAGCAATAAGGTAAGCATTTAAGGAGAAAGGTGGAGAGACAAGGGAGCAGGGGGGGCTTGGCTCCAAAGACCTATCCCATCAGAGGGGCAGCTGGTCCCAGGAATCCATGAAGCTCCAGACCTTGTCTGAGCAAACCGGTCACCTGGAGAACAACCCCCAGGCGGTGCCCTCTGTCCTGCCTTGAACCCCAAATGCTTCCACCACTTGCCTAGGGGCACAAAGTAAGCCCTAGAGGCCATGGAGAAGGAAAATTGCACCACCCTGCCGGGCCTCCAACCTTTGGGCCAGGCGGTGCTGCACCAACGGTCTTGAACGTGTGTGGCACGTGCATCAGGAGAAGGATGGTGCCCACGGAAGGTCCATTTTAGCAGCCATCCATGAGGGACTGCGGAGTCTCCCCAAAGGAGGTGAGGACTGGGAACACATTTGGGTGCCCCCCTGGGTCAGGAGAGTGCTCTGCCAGCTGAAGCGTCAACTCTGGAAGCACCATGCTCTTCAAAATCTTTATTAATGACTTGGATGAGAGAGAGTGTGTAGGATATGTATTCTCGAAGGCTTTCACGGCCAGGATCTGATGGCTGTTGGGGGTTTCCCAGGCTGTCTGGCCATGTTCTGGAGGTTTTTCTTCCTAACGTTTCACCAGCCTCTGTGGCTGGCATCTTCAGAGGACAGAAGTCAGCACTCTATCTGTGCTCTGGTGCACAAGTTAAAGGAAGTCAGATTTCGGCTGAATCTCAGGAAAAACGTCATAACTGTTAGAGCAGTACGACTGTGGAACCAGTGACCAAAGGAGTGGGTGAGTGTTCCAACACTGGAGGCATTCAAGGAAAACCTAGATCATCACCTGGCAGATATGATGGTATTCCTGCACTGAGCAGGGGGTTGGGCTTGATGGCCTCGTAGGCCCCTTCCAACTTCACTTTTCTATGATTCTATGAAACAAAGCAGCAGTTGTAGCGGGTCATTTATTTAATGCATGTTACTATTTATGTATTCAAAACATTTTTAGCCCACCTTTCTTCCTTAAGAGGACTCAAGGGGACTGTCATCGGACAGTAACACCCGTACGATTGTCCAGGCCACAGCTATTGCAAAAAGGTGCTTGTGCGTGAATGTGGGCCTACACAGATGAGTATGGGGTGGGGTGGGTTTAAATCGAATCGATAGGTGTTCGACAGAAGGGATCCACGGTGCCTGCAGAGAAGATGCTGAGCTGTCTAGCAGGCGGCTTGTGTGTTTCACGGCCCCGTCTGTAACTTTGTCCGCGTGCCGCCGTTTCGCCTCCTCCCTCTGGAAGAGGCCCCCGAGGAAGATGACATTGGCCCGGCGTTTTATTAAGTAAATATTCAGGCCGAATGCAAACTTTGGAAAGCAAATACAGTACTGAAATGCAAATTTGTCGTGGATGCCGCAGCCTCACCGTGAACTCATTGCTTCTCAGCCACTTATTTATTCGGCTGCCGCCTGCACGCCCCCACTCCCCCAGGAGAGATGGGGCCGGGTGAACATTTGTCTGCCTGGATCCGTCCACTGACATCTTTGCAGCCAACACAGTGTGACATGAGAGCATTGCCTTGGTGTCAGGACGCCGTTCTTGAACCAATAAGGAGCGCTTGGTACATTCGCAGAAAGCAAACCTTCCAAGGGCATCCATAGTTCACGGCAGGACAATTTCCCCCTCCATAGTTTTATCAGCACAGCCAAGATGTGGATCTCGGTGGCACCTTCCACGTCCTCTGGCTTCCCGTTCCTTCTATATTTCTCTCCAACCAGGTCGTTGTAGGGAACGCCAAGCCAATATCTAGCAGATTAATTGGTCCATAGGCAGGATTCTCTGCCAAAGGAAATACTGTCGGGAACGTTGGAAGGGGAAGCAGGAAAAGAGGAAGGCGAAATACGAGATGGACCAATTCCCTAAAGGAAGCCATAGGACTGGATCTGCAGGAGCTGAGCAGGACTGTGGTGGACGGGAGGATTTGGAGGACGCTCATTCATAGTGTTGACATGATGGGTCAGAGGGGACTTGATGGCTTGAAAGAACAAGGATCTGTCACGGGGGGGAACCTGGGATGGGGATGCCCCCCAAAAAACTGTTTGTGTTTCTCCCCAGACCTGTCAAAGAGCTCCCCAGACTTCCACGCCCTGCCAACTACTCAAAATTTATAGTTTCTACTAAAAATGAAAATTCACACTTGAATCATCCTAAGAACGGATGTGGTTACAAAAAAAGGCCAATGCTATTTTACGATGCCCTTAACACAAGTCTAGTCTCTAAATCCCACGAAAATACAGATTCCCCTCGATGTAGCATTGGTTTAGCCCTCACCTGGAGTCTTGTGTCCGGTTCTGGACACCCCACTTCAAGAAGGATGCTGACAAAGGGGAGCAATTTCAGAGGAGGGCAATGGGGAGGATCAGGGGCCTGGAAACCAAGCCCTATGAGGAAAGGCTGAAAGAATCGGGCCTTTTTAGCCTTGAGAAAAGAAGACTTGAGGGGGGGATAGGATAGCACTTTTCAAAGATTTGAAAGGCTGCCATCCAGAGGAGGGGCAGGATTTGCTCTTGGTTAGATATGGGCATGAACCACAATAAATGGTGGTTCGTGGCTACCCACAAAACCACAAACCATCCAAACGTCTCTTTAAAAATGAACCACGAACCAGTTAATTTTTTTAAAAAGTTCATGCCTGAAGGGAGGGGAAACAAAATCCCCCACCCACCCAGCCCGCCTCCCACTCTCTTCCCACTGCCCCCCTGTCGCTTGTCTCTTTCTCCTCCTTCTTCATCCCTGTTCCAGCTGCCAACGGGCAATCCGCCGTTTGGTTACACTGGATCGCCCCTGTGCAGCCCCACAGCCTTTCAGCCGACAGATATGTGTGTGTGTATGGGGGGAGTGCACAGAGACTGCAGAGGCAAAGCTCCCAGGAGGGAAGCCGGGACTGCCCTCCCTCCAGAAGGTGGTGGAGGTGGCGGAAAAAGAGGAGGAGGCAACAGGACCAGGCAGGGAGCTGATGGGGTGTAGCGGGGAGGGGGTGGGGAACAGGCTTTGGGGGCATGGAAGATTGTTAAAATTTTTTTAAAAGGTTGGGGTTTGGTTTGGTTCAGGTTTGTCAGTTTTGATGAAGCTGAACCAATGAACCAGAGATTTTTAATGAGCTTCCTGATTATTTATTTATTTATTTATTTATTTATTTATTTATTTATTTATTTATTTATTTATTTATTTATTAGTTTCTGCCCATCTCTAGCAGTTTCCATATACTTGAAAACTCATCATACAGAGGAGGGGCAGGATCTGCCCTCGATCACCCCAGAGTGCAGGACATACAACCATGGAGTCAAACTACAGGAAGCCAGATTTTGGCTGGATCTCAGGAAAAACTTCTCAACGGTTAGAGCCGTACGACAACGGAACCCATGACCTCGAGGGGAGGTGGTGGTGAGTGCTCCAAGGCTGGAAGCCTGCAAGAAGAAACATAGACAACCCCCTGGCAGATCTCCTTGGATATGGATTCTCTGCCTTAAGCAGAGGGTTGGACTTCACCGCTTGAAAGGCCCCTTCCAACATCATGAGGAGAAATGGGAGTTTTCTTCCCTCTGCTGGCAAAGCCATTTCCTGACACGTTTAAAGGACTTCTGATATATTGGTCTGACCCATTCTTTGTGGGGTGGAAAGAGGTGGAACGAAAAAAAAAAGGACCAGGAGTGGAAATGAGAGTGACACAGGGGCAGGTGACTGAGGGCAAGAGAAAGCCCTCGGGTAAAGGCGCTCCCCTGTCACAATACTCCATGCATGCTTGCACCTCGTGTGAACACTCAGATTTAAACCAATGTAAGGCAAAGGTTAAGGTTCCCCTTGACATTGAGTCCAGTCATGTCTGACTCTAGGGCACGGTGCTCATCCCCGTCTCCAAGCCGTAGAGCCAGCGTTTTGTCTGAAGACAGTTTCCGTGGTCACGTGGCCAGCGCGACTAGGCATGGAACGCCATTACCTTCCCACCGAGGTGGTCCCTATTTATCTACTCATATTTGCATGCTTTTGAACCCCTGAGTGGGCAGGAGATGGTAGAAGTGACGGGAGCTCACTCCATCGCGTGGTTCCGATCTTACGACGGCTGGTCTTCTGACCCTGCAGCGCAAAGGCTTCAGGGGTTTAACCCGCAGCGCCACCCACGTCTCTCTATCAAACCAATGTACAACATGCTAAACCTGATTGAGGGTGGGGAGGGGGCCTACACTCTGTTGACATTCTCCAGATGAAGCTGTGCCCTGGCCTTGTTTTACCCCCAGCTGGTCCTCGAACCCATCACAATAAGTCTTGCCTTTCCGGAGACAAGAATAGCATCAAAGGCCCCCTTTTCCCCAGGCTGCACCGTTTGATGGACTTTGTCCAAAACCGATACTGAAGACTCCCCCCCCTGCCCCCGCCGCCCTCCAAGGTTACACTGGAGACCTGGGGATGCTTCACATTGTGTTGGCTGGAGACATTGACGTGTTTGATCAGGCAAAACCTGTAACTATATTAAGGTGGAGACCCAGGAGACGCTGCAAATTGGACTGTCGGCGCGCTGTTTGTTAAGACCCCCTGCCAGTTCAAACAAGAGTCGAGAAAGAGAAGCCAGAGTCACTTTGTTTGAATTCTCCAGCCGCCCCTGTCGGTTGGGGGCTTCTGAGACAGCTTCTCGTGAGGGACCCACCGCTCTCCAGTTCTGAGTTTTAACGGGAAAGGAAATCATTTCCAAAGCTGGCGGGTGAGTGAAGCGCCGGAGTCATAAGCTATTTCCCCAACGGGCTTGCAAGTTCGGACCTGTCTTGCTACCGGCCAACGGCCGTGTGGGGTGAGGGCAGAGGACATTTGCTGCCCCAAAGCCTCCACTTTCCCTCCTCAGCGACCCAAAACTCATGTCTTCTGAGCAGCACAACTGTGGAGGGGAAGCTACGGGACGGGCTGTTTTGAACAAGGTGGGGTCACCGAAAGCCGGACCTGTTGAGGGAGAAGAGGGGAGAAGGGGGCGAGAAGGAGGAGGAGAGGCCCATCATCCTCTCTCAACTGCTGTTCAACTCAAAAAAAAAAAAAAAAAGGTCCACACTACTCCTGCATAATCCATCTCACACGGTGCTCAGCGTCACTCAGCAAAGGTCCCTCGGCCATCCAACAGTCCGAGGGCTGCCGGGGGTTCAGCAGCTTTGGGAATGGCCGGCCACAGGAAGGAGGAAGAGGCCAGCTGCTCGCGGGAGAGAATCATCCATGGGGGTGTCCCCTGGGGCAATGAGGCAATTCCCCCTCCCAAAGGAAAACAGCTCTTGGAAGGAAGTCATGACCGCACGAAGGACCACCAAATAGCCACGGTTGGACAGGCGGAAGCAGAAGGGCCGTGACGGGGAAACCGGCAGAAATGCCTTCTCTTAGATGCGTGAAGCGTGGCTGCACGAAAAGAAACTGCACGAAGGGGTGATTTGGAAGGAAAAAAGAGTGAAGAGGAAAAGTGTGGCTCGTTGTATTACCGGATGGACAGTCAGGGTTTAGGGGCCGGGAGTTCGATTCCCCAACTGGGCCTCCTGGAAGAAAAGCCAGCCTGGGTGGCCTTGGGCCAGCTGCAATCCCTGAAAGAAGGGAAGGGTAAACCAAGCCCTATGAAGAGAGACTGAAAAGGCTGGGCATGTTTAGCCTTGAGAAAAGAAGAGTGAGGGGGGATAGGATGGCACTTTTCAAAGTCCTGAAAGGCAGGTGAGGGTTAGGATCTGTTCTTGATCATCCCAGAGTGCAGGACATGTGACCATGAGCTCAAGGAAACCAGATTTCAGTTCAATATCAGGAAAAACTTCCTAACTGTTAGAGCAGTACAACAATGGAACTTATGGCCTTGGGAGGTGGTGAGCGCTCCAACACTGGAGGCATTCAAGAGAAATTTAGACGACCACCTGGCAGATAAGCTTCGGTTGGGATTCCTGCCTTGAGCAGGATGGGGTTGGACTCAATGACCTTCGAAGCCCCTTCCAACTTGATGATTCTGTGATTCTATGAGTCGATGAAACCACTTCTGAGTACTGTCTACCTAGGAAATCCTGGAAGGGTTTGCCAGAAGTTGAGATTGTCTTATATGCACACTATTGTGTGCGAGTTGTTCCTCGCTTTTGGAACAACTTGCCCGTGGAGATCCGCCTGGCTCCCTCTCTGGGTGTTTTCAGGAACAAACCTAAAACCTAGCTATTTGGGCAGGCTTTCGCTCCTGCCGTATCTTAATTTCTTATACTTTCGCCACCTTGGATCTAGACGATAGGTTTATTGGTTTTATTGGTTTTTTATATTTGTAAACTGCCCAGAGTAGACCTTTGGTCAGGATGGGCGGGAGAGAAATCTAATAAATAAATAAATAAATAAAATATTGTTGTTGTATTGGCTGTTGTAAATTTAGCTTGGAAACAGGAAATCTGAGTGGTGACCTCATAGCTTTCTTGGTTACTTGACTGTTTTCTGTGGCTCCGAAGGGCTGGTAGAGCTCAATCAACAGCTTCATAGGACAAGAAAGGAGATCATGACTAAACATGAGGAAGAGCGGACAGTCGGTAAGAGGTGATCCACGGTGGAGCTTACTCCCTGGGAAGCAGGTGGCATCTCTTTCATCGAAAGTCCGTGAACAGGGGCAAGATGCCCATCTGTGTGGGATGCTTTCCTGCGGATGTCCCCAAATTGTTCTTGGATGACCCTAGAGAGACCTTCCAGCCTTATAATGCCAATTTTCTATGATTCAGTGGCCAGAATCCTACCCCTGACACCTTCCATGGAATGTCCAATGGAGTCAAGAAGTTATCCCATGTATTTCTCATTCCTGCCTTGAGCAAAGGGGTTGGGCTTGATGGCCTTGTAGGCCCCTTCCCACTTCACTTTTCTATGATTCTATGATTATTCCACAATTCGATGGTTTTACCGCAAGACTAGCAAGCCCATACGCACGGTGCACTCACGCCTTCAGCAGACTCAGGAGGGACAGGGGATCTGATGAAGAAGGCATGTTTGGGTTGATCACTGCTTTGTGCTCCGGGAAACCTCCATCTTCAGAGGCAGTCCACCTGTGAGCACCGGAGGCTGTGGATGAAGAGCACAAGAAGACCCTCTCCTTCATGCCTAGCTTGGGTGCTTCTAGAGGCATTAGGAATGTGACGGCAGAAATGCCTACAGGCTGGTTGCATGCTCAAAGGCCTGCAGCTCCAGCATCATTGACCAATTCTTATTCCCTAGGATGAGCTGCAAAATTAAAGGCAGGTTCTAGACAAACATTGAAAGAAGAGGTTTTTTAAAAAAAGGACTACAATTGCCATCATCCTCTATCCATCTGGTTAGGGGATAATGGGGAGTATAGTCCCCAAAGTATATTTTCCAAGCTGCTATCCGGAGCAGACTCTCCATAAGCCTCAGCCCAATGGAAGGTCTAAAGTGAACGAACGCACGGCTCAGCAAGCCAAACAAATATATTTGTAACCTGTATTCCTGCCGTCACTGAGACAAACGTGTCGTACAAATAATACTCCCTTCAGAGATTCAGATCGGCGCGAACTATTCTCCCGGCTTTTGACTCAGCTCCCTTCGGCTAAACAAAGCAATCTCTCAGCAAAATAACCCTCTATCCAGCGGAAACCGCATGTCCTCCCTTAAGTATATACCTGGAAATGTCTAGCTTTAAAGCAAGCACATACAAAAAATATATATATCAAGTGTGAATGGGCACCCCACATTGAAAAAGGCGAACAAACCACCCATAATGCCTGATAGCTAATGGGCTTGGCGATTTTCTCTCTTTGTTCCTCCCCGTTCCATCAGTTCAAAGGAGCCAAAAAGGCAGAGACCAAGTCCCTTTAATGGGGCCACGGAAATGAAGTCCTTTTGCACTGAGTAGCCGACCGGAGAGGGGTGGTCAAGCACAGCCGAAAGGTCTACGCAAGGCAGAGAGGAGCGAGGGCGGAGCAGAAAATATTGAAGGCAGCTTCCGTTGCCTCCAGCAGCTCTGCCGATGCCTCTTTGCTGAGTAGCAATTAGTAATTCCTCCCGGAAGTAGACAAACTCCACAGGTATGGTGAAGGCATGGCAGCAGGAGCAGCTCCGGATTCCCAAAGTAGGAAGGAACTGGAGTCGGAAGGGGGCCTCTGAGGCCATCCAGTCCAACCCCCCAGCTCAAGGCAGGAAGCCAAGTCAAAGCAGGTCTGATAGATGGTGGTCCAATTTTCTCTTGAAGGTCTCACACCATACCAGAACTGGGGGGATATCTACTCCAACGGAGTGTTGGGAGAGTGAGAACGGACCAAAGAAAATATTTCTGGACCCAGCGGGTTGTTAGTCTGTGGAACCCCTTCCCACAGGATGTGGTGAGGGCATCTGGCATCTAAGTGCCTTTCAAAAAGGATTGGACAGATTCAAAGAAACGCAGAATCATAGAAAAGTGAAGTTGGAAGGGGCCTACAAAGGCCATCAAGTCCAACCCCCTGCTCAACGCAGGAATACAATCAGAGCATATCTGCCAGGTGACGATCTAAGTTTTTCTTGAATGCCTCCAGTGGAGCCATGTTGTGCTGTCATAGGTGACAAGCCATGATGGGGATGTACAATCTCTGGTGCGGCCACCATGAGATCCAGGAAGCTGGACCAGAGGGACCCTCGGCCTGATCCAGCACAGGGCTCTTCCTAGATTCTTATCTTGGAACACTCACCACCTCCAGATGCCATGCGTTCCACTGTCATACAGTTAAGACGTTTTTAATGAAATTCTACCTAAATCTCGCTTCCTGTAGCTTGAGCCCATTATGACGTGTCCTGCAATCTGGTCTGATCGAGAACATCTCCCCCTCCCATATTTGAAATGTGTTATCCTATCTCCCCCTCTGTCTTCTTTTCTCAAGGCTAAACACACTCAGTTCTTTCAGTCTTTCTACCTAGGACTGGGTTTCCAGCCCCCTCATCATCCTCATCGCCCTCCTCTGAACTTGCTCCAATTCGTCAGCAACTTTCTTGAAATGTGGTGTCCAGAACTGAGCACAGTTCTCAAGATGAGGCCTAAACCAGTGCCGAATAGAGGGGAACTAGTACCTCATGGGATTTGGAGACTCTGTTTCTGTAAATGCATACTAAAATAGCATTTGCCCTTTTTGCAGCTGCATCACACTGTTGGCTCATTTTCTGCTTGTGATCTACAACTATTCCAAGATCCTTCTCATTCATGGTATTACGGAGCCAAGTATCCCCCATCTTATGTGCATTTAATTTTTGTTTTCCCTTGAGTCCAGCCCCTGACAGGAAGGCACAGTGGAGAACTGAACGCCCAACCTCTGGCTCCATAGCCAGAGATCTAAAACCACAGAGCTATTCTCAGTTGTGGGAAGATTTCTTCTGGTTCCTCGGGTTATATGAGTCCCTCTTATGTGGAGGAAGGCAGGCTATATTAAACCAGTCCAGCAATTCGACCTACCTCACAGGGCTGTTAAGAGGACCGCCAAGTGCACCTCTCTTGAGCTTGCTATCATTACAAGTTTTTGAAGAGTGAGAAGGTCGTGTCAGGAGCAGGGAGCAGAAAGGGAGGCGATCCAATGGCCCCGCTTGGCAAGTCCCGTTTGCAGGTGGAAGGGGTACATGGGGAGAAACGATTGATCGAGAGGCCCCTTTCCATCACAGCACACACACCCCATTACCAACGGACGGCCATTCTACAGAGGGAATTTCTCACCCCTCAACGCATCTTTCATTTCTGCTTTGCAGAGAAAAATAGAGACAGGCGGGTCGGATGTCTAATTTGTTTGGCATTTTGCTGGGTTTCCCCCCAAAAAAACACGAGATTCGAGGCAGCACAGAAGAAAAGGAGGACGCCGAAACCATTAATCACAAAGCAGATGAATTGATACCACCACCGTTTTAAAGGCAATTAAAAGGATTTTTAAAAAATGAAATAACAGCAGTAAAACCACAGCTGCCCCAATTAAAAGCTCTTTCGTCGGGAAAGCCACGGAGCGCTCTACCTGGGTGAGGTGGCCTCTGCTTCCCCTCTGGAGGAGAGGGCCACCCTCCGCTCGCCGGGAATGCGGCTCCGAAGCTTGAGAGCAGCCGTTCCGACCATAAACAAAGTTTTGAGGGTGATGGGGTGGGTCCCCTCAAGAGTAAGGACACCTCCGGGGATCTCCAGGTCTTCTAGCTCCAGGCAGTCTGGAGGAGGTAAGGAAAAACCTGGAAAAATAAGGAATTGGGGCGGTTGGACCGCACCCCACTCCTGAACCTAGGGAAAAATGAACCGCTTCATGATGAGAGGCGTGTGCAGGTCCAGACCCCTGAAGGGAAGTCAGGATGGTGACTCTGAAGAGGGAGGCAGACGGACCAGGTCGGGAGGCGACAGAGGCGGAGGGAACGGGGCGGAGGGCATCCACTTTGCCGGATGGCAAAAACAAAGCGCCGGACGGCAAAAAAGGTTTGGTGGGATCGTGGGGGTTTTTTGGTTCATAGTTTGCTCCGTGCCCATCTCTAGTAAGGACGAATCAGTCCTTTGAGAGGGGCCCAGAGATCAGCTGGAACCAGAGGAGTCCGCGTCCCAAGGGAGTCCTATCCCAACCCTCTGGCCACTGCACAAAAAACAGAGATGATTGCCTCAAGGTATATTTTCTGCTGATTTTTTCCACAGTGCCCCTTGAGAAGACAAACGGTCCATCCATTTATGGCCGGCTGTGAAACCAGCTCTGGTGGTGTTGGCCGGAGCTCACAGGCTTCTTGGACTGACCAGAATGGAGCAGGAGATAAAGAACGGGCCAGACTGGGTCAGCCCCTCGTCATATTTCACTAAGCAGTTTCACAGCTCAGACTGCTTTGAGTCAGAACATGTTCGTGTTCCAGATTTGTGAATTTTGGTTAAATTCCTCCAACTGTACAGCAGAAGTGCAGAGATTTACAGTGCAGAATAGCTACCAGTTCCCCAAATGAGCCCACTCGTTTTCTCAATAAATGGTGCTTACAGTCTTAATAACTCACTCTGAGACATTAGTAGGAGAAAGGATAAAAGGTTTCATTACTTACAATTGAACAGATTCAACAGCAAACTGACTAACATGACTGTTTTCAACAACAGAATTTAACAGGCTCGAGAGAAACCTCTGTGCTGCAAGGTCAGAAGACCAGCGGTCGTAAGGTCGAATCCAGGTGACGGAGTGAGCTCCCGTCGCTTGTCCCAGCTCTTGCCAACCTAGCAGTTCGAAAGCATCTAAAAATGCAAGTAGATAAATAGGGACCACCTCGGTGGGAAGGTAACAGTGTTCCGTGTCTAGTCGCGCTGGCCACGTGACCACGGAAACTGTCTTCGGACAAACGCTGGCTCTACAGCTTGGAGACGGGGATGAACACCGCGCCCTAGAGTCGGACACGACTGGACGAAATGTCAAGGGGAACCTTTACTTTTACCTAGAAAGGGAAAGCTCTCAGCAGAGAGGTGGGGAACTCTTTAAAATCAGGAAGGAACTATTGATTAGCTCTGGATAGACACACAGTCACCAGCCAAGAAAAGGTCAGCGGTAGCTTCTACAACCTGAGTGCTCCCTCGAAAGACAGATCCTGAAGCTGAGGCTCCAATCCTTTGCCCATCTCACGAGAAGAGAAGACTCCCTGGAAAAGACCTTGATGTTGGGAAAATGTGAAGGCAGGAGGAGAAGGGGACGACGGAGGACGAGATGGTTGGACAGGGTCATTGAAGCGACCAACATGAATTTGACCCAACTCCGGGATGCAGTGGAGGATAGGAGGGCCCGGCGTGCTCTGGTCCATGAAGGGTCACGAAGAGTCGGACACGACTTAACAGCTAAACAACAAGCTTCTACAGGCAGCATGTGAGATTGTAATTTAAAAAAAAATCCAAGAATTTATCCACCTGTCTTGTCCAATATCGTATTTCCCCAGGTGTTGTCCACCCACTCAAGTCAAGGGGTATAGCAGTGAAAGTGAGCCAAATAATCCCCTAGAACGATCCACCTCCTGGCAGTAATAACAAAATAATAACAAGAAAAGCAGAACCCTAATCTCCACCTCTTGGCAAATAACAACCAAGCAAGAACCACACAGCACTACCCAATGTTGAGGCCCACTTTGCTCTGCCTAAATGCAAAATGATAAGTGAGATTCCCATAAGTGTCAAGGCCAAGGACCCTTTCATCATCCCAGCCCCTCCTTTCTGTGCCCAATCCCGGAGGTGCTGGTGATGTGACCGCATGTGGAATTCACCAGCCCATTGAGTACGCCATGTTACTGTCCAACCGAGGTGCACATGGATTCATTGGGAGAACACAGCGCAACATGTATATGGAGTCAATCATCCCCCGCACCACTTGCTTTTGGGAGTGTGGTGCTACCACACAAACACCGGCCGGCCTCCACTCCCTCTCCATCTGCAAAGCCCATCTCTCACTGGAACGTTCCAGGCCAGGGAGAAACGGTCTTTTCCAATTTTCCTCATCCCTCCCACCTCTCTTGCTTGGTCCCGATCCAAAGCATCCTTCAAGTGCAGCCCTCTCCCACCTGCATCAGACTCTTCCATGCCGACCTTTCCAGTAGCAGGAGCTGAAAGGGTGGCGCTAACCCTCTGAGCTGGGGGTCAGACTGGATGGCCTTAATGGGCCCCTTCCGACTTCATGATTCTATGACTCTATGATCTCCTCCTGAAGAACCAGTATTTTCTTGGGATGCTCGGAAAGAGGTGAAGTTGTTCAAAGCAGGGCAGGCTTCAAAACAACTTCACTTGAAGGTGGAAATGGGAGAGAAGGAGAGGAAGGAGAAGTGGCCAGACCTATAGAAGAGGTTACAGCTGTCCAGCAAGGAGACCCAGAAGCAACCACATAAGGATGCCTTTCTGCAGAAGGTTTCTGCACAAAACGAGTGTCCCTTCCCTTTGAGAACCACGTTGTTCCTAAATGCATGTTCCTGCACAGAGCAAACAGAACTGGCTGACTGCATTAAAGTACAATTTGTACAGTTCTGCTTACTCTGCACACAAAATGTCCTTCTTATTCTCTTCTAGGGACAACATATCTCTCCCTCTTCCGGGGCCCAGAATAACAACATTGTAATTGCCAGTCCTCATGTGTGAGGACGAGCTGAGGGAAGATTTAGTTCTCCGTTTATTCCTTGAAATCCAGCACTTCATCTTGAGTGTTGAAGATTGTTGTTGTTTAGTCGTTAAGTCTAAGAGGTTCTTTAATTCCTCCTCACTTTCTGCCATCAGAGTGGTATCATCTGCATATCGGAGGTTGTTGATATTTCTTCTGGCAATCTTAATTCCGGCTTGGGTTTCTTCCAGTCCAGCCTTCCGCATGATGTATTCTGCATATAAGTTAAATAAGCAGGGTGACAATATATAGCCTTGTCGTACTCCTTTCCCAATTTTGAACCAATCCGTTGTTCCATAACCAGTACTAACTGTTGCTTCCTGTCCCACATATAGGTTTCTCAGGAGACAGATAAGGTGGTGAGGCACTCCCATTTCTTTAAGGACTTGCCATAGTTTGTTGTGGTCCACACAGTCAAAGGCTTTTGCATAGTCAATGAAGCAGAAGTAGCTATTTTTCTGGAACTCTCTGGCTTTCTCCATAATCCAGCGCATGTTAGCCATTTGGTCTCTACTTCGTCTGCCCCTTCGAAATCCAGCTTGTACTTCTGGGAGTACAAGATTAGAGATGAGAAAATTAGAGATGAGATTTTCAGAATTATGGGATATGTTGTCCAAACCACCAACAAAATCCCATCTCTGGTTCTGATTCACCATCTAGTCTTAGCTAAGCTTCTCGGAATGACAAGTAGGCACACAGGGTTCTTATACTGTACTTCTCAGTGAAAGCTGACTGCAAGGGTACGGCCAAAACCTTAGACGATGCTTCCTGCCTTTTCTAGCGCTTTTCAGTCTTCTCCATCTTTTTTGCTGCCAACAGCATATTTCCCTCAATTTTCTGTGGGGCCTCCTTCCCTCTGTTGCCTTTAACAAATCCCCAACTTTCAAAAAGTGTCAGCACAATTAAGTGGCGAGGAATTATCCTACCAGGGCATCTCCAAACTTTTTAATATCAAGTAATTACTTGGCACTTATGAGACCAGATGCATTCACATTTTCAATTTAAATGCAAATACTGTTGAAGGATTTACACTGGTTGGTACCTTTAATTTTTATGAATGCTGATTTCAAGAGTATGTGTGGATGTGTGTGTTAGAGAGAGAGAGAGAGAAGAAAAAAAGAAAAGCAAGAGAGTTCAATCTTTTGCAAGTGTAGCACTGTGGAGGTCTCTCTTCACCGGAGATCAAGTTAATTAGCGACTGTTTGTTTTGTGGAATTTCGTCAAAAGGGAGGTTCTTCTTCCCTCATAGATTTCTATGTGTAACTCAACTCAGGGATTATCAGCAAGGTGCTGCAGTTCCCCACTGTCAAAACTGTACAGGGCTAAGCCATGGGAAAATGAAAAAAATGAGGCTACAGTACTTGAGCAATCCCCTTTCATTGCACCACAATAAACTTGGGATTGAAACATTGGGGTGGGGGGCGTGTGGCACAGTGGTCTACATGTAGACAGAAATTCTTATGCAGAAGAGGACAGCATTCTTATGCAGCTTCTCCTTATGTACCATCCAGTTGCTTCCAACTTACAGAGCCCCTATGGATGTTGTTGTTATTTAGTCGTTTACTCATGTCCGACTCTTCGTGACCCCATGGACCAGAGAGCACGCCAGGCCCTCCTGTCTTCCACAGCCTCCCGGAGTTGGGTCAAATTCATGTTGGTCACTTCGATGACAGTGTCCAACCATCTCATCCTCTGTCGTCCCCTTCTCCTCCTGCCTTCACACTTTCCCAACATCAGGGGCTTTTCCAGGGAGTCTTCTCATGAGATGGCCAAAGTACTGGAGCCTCAGCTTCAGGATCTGTCCTTCCAGTGAGCACTCAGGGTTGATTTCCTTCAGAATGGATAGGTTTTATCTCCTTCCAGTCCAGGGAACTCTCAAGAGTCTCCTCCAGGATCACAATTCAAAAGCGTCCATTCTTCGGCGCTCAGCCTTCTTTATGGTCCAGCTCTCACCTATGGATGAGTGACTTCTAAAGTGAAACAGGAATTAGCAAACCAAAGCTGCCATATTTTGGACACACGAGGGGAAAGACAACTTTCTCCGGAAAAGACAAGAATGCTCAGAAAAGTCAAAGGCGGAATCTTAGAATAGTGAAGTCGGAAGGGGTCTGTGAGGCCATCAAGTCCAACCCCCCTGCAGAAGGAAATGAGGAAGACCAAATAAGAGACGATGAACTCAAGGAAGCCATGGCCTTGCAGGACGTGAGCAGGGCGGTCAATGAGTTGCCCTTAAGTCAGAAATGCTTTGACAGCAGTAAGAGCAACAATGGCATCTACAGCTAATACGACAGACCCAAGAGCTGTTGATTTCACTTCCTAGTCCTGGGTGTACGCTTAAACGGAACCCACTTGCCAATGCCAACAATTTCCATCTTTAGAGGCGGGTTTAGCAGCAATTTACTGTTGCCCCTCTGCCTTGCCTACAAGGGGCCTGGTAGATCTGCAAGTTTGACTCAAGGTCCTCAGCCTCTATTGGTCTCCAGACTTAATCCTTTGACACACACCCCACCTCCTCTGGCCAAGGATATAGCATGCAAAATCAAAACTGCACGTCAGAAGACAACCCTATCCAACTCTTTCAAGACCTTTCACGATTCCATCGCAACTTGTATGAGCCATGGGTGGCCAGAGGTTTCAGCTCTGAGGCTTAAGCACAGGTAGGGGCACCTAAAGGGCATTTAGTCTGTTCATTCCGTTCATTCCTTCGGTCCTCTTATTGCTCAAGTGAACCTCTTCCTCACATCAGTTTTGTTTTTCAAGAGTTGGCCTGAGGAATTAGAGCAATTAGGGCTCCATGAATGAATGGCCTGCTCTTGTCCACACTCACAAAAGGACTGCATCAAGGTAAAAAATTTCCTTAAATTCGCTTTGGTTCCGCTGACTCTCAGACTTTGTCGGTTGCATGACTTCCAAGTAACCCAGTTCTCTGTGTCACTCGGGGGTTCGCCTGTCTCGGGGTTCCATCCATTTCAAGAGACGGGCCGTTCTTTCTTTCCATGTTACAGCCCCGGCCTTCTCTGCTGTCTCATCTTCAAAGCATAATAACCTCTAAAAGGTTATTCAAGTCAGAGGAGATGCTCCAAAACGGACGGAGCATCTAGGCTACGATATATGTCCCGGCATCTGTACTTTTCTCTCCGCGGCAGAAGAAACTGCTCAGAAGAACTTCTCTCGGCATGTTGTTTGGTGCAGGGCTGTGGAGATTTAGAGACCTGGGCGAGTGGGAGGGGACCAAATGGTGGAAGAAAAACTTCAGCTTCCTCTAACAGGGTCATGAAACAGCGGTCCCGCACCCTTCAAAAGCTCTCAAAACGCAGACAGTTTTCTATGGGGAGGGAAGAGAAATCTCACAGGATTTAAACGCTGGCACTGGAATGCCTGTTCTGCTGACGAGGTGGGCAGTTTGCTCGCCCGGCTTGCAATTAGAACACAAGCAAACACAAGGCGAGGGTTAAGCTGAGGACCCGTCCCTTCCCAATGGGCCACAGCGGGTCCTTTAATCCTGCCAGGTTTCATACACCATCAGGTCATCCGGAGGAGCCCTGAGCAGGTGTGAGTGGCCAAAGCATGGGGACATTTCTCCACTGGGTCGGAAGGAAGGGTCAGTCTCCTTGTTTGCATCACTGTTACATGGAAGGATGGCTGCCAAAGCTCTGAAGCCCCCCAACTGGTGGTTGAATAAGCTAGCCGGCTTCCTGGCGAAACTGAGAGGAGGAGAGAAGATGGCATGCCAAGAGGCTGGACTCTCTCCTTGTCTTAAGTGATCAGCTCAACATAAGCTGGAGAAACCCCTTGAAGAGTGGGCTTCCCCACTACTCCTAAGGTGTCCTGCTTCTGAACTGACAGTGTAACCCCCTACGAAATATTGGTTCAGCCTATAAGGGGTGGAACTAAGAAAGAGCACGGCTATGAAAAGAATACACAGGGCTAAGAATACACAGAGGAATTATATCAGAAAGATGTGGATATCCCGGACAACCCAGACAATGTAGTTGCTGACCTTGAGCCAGACATCCTGGAGAGCGAAGTCAAGTGGGCCTTAGAAAGCCTGGCTAACAACAAGGCCAGTGGAGGTGATGGCATTCCAGCTGAACTATTTAAAATCTTGAAAGATGATGCTGTTAAGGTGCTACATTCAATATGCCAGCAAGTTTGGAAAACTCAACAGTGGCCAGAGGATTGGAAAAGATCAGTCTACATCCCAATCCCAAAGAAAGGCAGTGCCAAAGAATGCTCCAACTACCGTACAATTGCACTCATTTCACACGCTAGCAAGGTTATGCTCAAAATCCTACAAGGTAGGCTTCAGCAGTATGTGGACCGAGAACTCCCAGAAGTACAAGCTGGATTTCGAAGAGGCAGAGGAACTCGAGACCAAATTGCTAACTTGCGCTGGATTATGGAGAAAGCCAGAGAGTTCCAGAAAAATATCTACTTCTGCTTCGTTGACTATGCAAAAGCCTTTGACTGTGTGGACCACAGCAAACTATGGCAAGTTCTTAAAGAAATGGGAGTGCCTGACCACCTTATCTATCTACCGAGAAACCTATATGTGGGACAGGAAGCAACAGTTAGAACTGGATATGGAACAACGGAATGATTCAAAATTGGGAAAGGAGTACGACAAGGCTGTATATTGTCCCCCAGCTTGTTTAACTTATATGCAGAATACATCATGCGGAAGGCTGGACTGGAGGAATCCCAAGCCAGAATTAAGATTGCCGGAAGAAATATCAACAACCTCAGATATGCAGATGATACCACTCTGATGGCAGAAAGTGAGGAGGAATTAAAGAACCTTGTAATGAGGGTGAAAGAGGAGAGTGCCAAAAATGGTCTGAAGCTCAACATCAGAAAAACTAAGATCATGGCCACCGGGCCCATTACCTCCTGGCAAATAGAAGGGGAAGACATGGAGGCAGTGACAAATTTTACTTTCTTGGGCTCCATGATCATTGCAGATGGAGACAGCAGCCACGAAATTAAAAGACACCTGCTTCTTGGGAGGAAAGCGATGACAAACATTGACAGCATCCTAAAAAGCAGAGACATCACCTTGCCAACGAAGGTCCGCATAGTCAAAGCTATGTTTTTTCCTGTCGTGATGTATGGAAGTGAGAGCTGGACCACAAAGAAGGCTGATTGCCGAAGAATTAATGCCTTTGAATTGTGGTGTTGGAGGAGGCTCTTGAGAGTCCCCCGGACTGCAAGGAGAACAAACCTATCAATTCTAAAGGAAATCAACCCTGAGTGCTCACTGGAAGGACAGATCCTGAAGTGGATGCCCCAATCCTTTGGCCATCTCATGAGAAGAGAAGACTCCCTGGAAAAGACCCTGATGTTGGGAAAGGGTGAAGGCTAGAGGAGAAGGGGACGACGGAGGATGAGATGGTTGAACAGGGTCACCGAAGTGACCAACATGAATTTGACCCAACTCCGGAAGGCAGTGGAAGATAGGAGGGCCTGGCGTGCTCTGGTCCATGGGGTCACGAAGAGTCGGACACGACTAAACGACGAAATGACGAAAGGCCAACGATGAGTAAGAGATGTGAATCAGAAAGAGCAGGAGAGATGAAGCGGCTGCAGCTGTTGTTGCTACTTGGATTGCTAAGGCCCCTGTTAACTTGGTCTAGATATAATTCCTATATGTTTCTGTTGGAGCGGTGACTTCACATAGTGAATTCAAGAATATGCAATTGAGCTGATATTTTATTCTAGGGTTTTGAAGACTCCGCATGTGGAGCTGATTCTTTGTTACCCAACCCGGTCGAGGAACATATTTTGGAGTTTTGTCTCAATCGGAAATTAAAAGGCCACTTGAACTTTGCAATTCCACAAGCAACTTAAGTGTTGCTGCCGCCGCGCCGAAGATTTAAGTGTACAAACTGTAGCATTTGGTTGTTATTATAGTTCCTCTTGTTGTCCGTGACAAAACTGTGAATAAGAGGCTCGCTTTGTGGAATTGTGTTTGCAAGCTTCCTCAACAGATACCTAAGTAAACAATTAGCCTCATAGAATTTTAAAGTGTTACAACAGCCCTCATTTTTCGGGTTCCGAGACGAGGATCAGAGCTACTCGCAACATGTTTCGTCGCCGTCGATTCAAGATGTCTCGACGAGGCAACAGTCTTCTTGTCTGCACTGTGAAATCAGTCAAGGAGATGATGGAGTGAGCAGGCTGGTCCTGGCGAGGGGCTGATGGAGCCAAAGGAGGCAGGTGACAGGGAGCAGCTGCAGCAAATCCGAACTGGGATGAACTGGGATGAATGGGGGAAAACCTGTCCCTGCCCGTCTTTATCCAGCATGCTATGCTGCAAGAGGGGGGTCACTGGCAAAGGAGCAGGTTCCTTGCTATGCTGCAAGGAGGAGAGGGGGAGGCAGAAGCTGGGGAAGAAGGAGGCAGAGCAGGAGGACTCGGGGGCTTCCCTCAGGGGGATGGAGGAAGAGATGGGGATTTAAGAGGAGGAAGAGGAGGAGGAGACAATGCGGGGAGAGGGTGCTGAAGACTGGAACCCCCAATCCTGTGCCTCGGCCAAGGGGGGAGAGCCACTGGGCTGAAGGCCTCCCGGCCCCACCTGTTGGGTCAAGGAAGGGGCAGCAGACGGGGGACTCCACGGGCAGGACCCCAGCAGCCCCCTGCCCCTTCAACACAACCTCAGCCCCCCAGCCATCTGGCAGGAGCAGTACCCCCCTTGCACCATCCCGGTTATGGCACTGATGGTGGAAGTGAGAGGCCGAGGAGGCTCTGGTGGAGCCGAGGAGAGGGGGGAGACCAGCCGGCCCTTCCTGGCTCCACCGGCCGCCCTCAAAAGGGCTTCGGCCAGACCCCAGACTCCCCCTCCCCTCCCGCTTTCAGAGGGGGGGCTCTCAGGGCACTCGGAGGCTTTAACAGGGAACGACCCTCTTGGAAAGGACCTTCCCGGTGGGGGGGGGGAATATTAGCGCAGGGAACTCAGCCCAGTGTCCCTCTTTGCTGTTAGCTCTTCTGGAGGCCACGAGGTAACTGCCAGGACACTTGGCTGTCGCTGGAACTACCAGAGGTGGGTCTGGTGGCACAAACTGTCGTGTGCCATCAAATTGGAACTGACTTATAGTGACCTTAAGAGGGCTTTCGAGGCAAGTGAAATATTGAAGGAGTGGCTTTAGCAATTCCATAACCCAACTGAGCTTCCATGTTTCCATTTGAACCCAGGCCTCCTGAGCCCTCATCGTTCACTCTCTCAGCTACAAAAATCATGCTGCAGATATTCCGCCCCATTGCGCTTCAAGCACTCTCTGGGCAGTTTGCAATTTAATTATGGAGGATTATACAAGCTAGGTAGGGACGTGGTGGCACTGCGGGTTAAACCGCAGAAGCCTCTGTGCTGCACAGGTGGAAGACCGGCAGTCGTAAGATCGAATCCACGCGACAAAGGGAGCTCCCGTCACTTTGTCCCAGCTCCTGCCAACCTAGCAGTTCGAAAGCATGTAAAAATGCGAGTAGATAAATAGGTACCACCTCGGTGGGAAGGTCACGGCGTTCCATGTCTAGTTGCACTGGCCACATGACCATGGAAACGGTCTACGGATAAATGCTGGCTCTACGGCTTGGAGACACGGAAGAGCACCGCGCCCTAGAGTCGGACACGACTGAACTAAAATGTCAAGGGGAACCTTTACCTTTATACAACCTGGGTACTCATTTTACTGACCTCAGAAGGATGGAAAGCTGAGTGAACCTCAAGACAGCTCCCTGGGATTGAACCCTAGCTTCTCAGCAGAGTTTGGGCTGCAGTACCGCAGTTTAACTATGGTGCCACGAGGCTCCTAACACTACACCGCACAGGGGATCCCAACCTATGCTTTATGCGACTGTCAATATTGGAAATCCTAGACCGTAGCTAATTTTTATCTTGGGATAATGAATAAAAAGACTTTAAGGTTTGAAGCTGGTAGCCCATAATGGCAACAGCGGAGATGGCCGGAGAATAAGAGGATTTGTCTAAAGTGCTCATGGATCCGGAATTATTTTTACACACCAGGTAGCTCTCTGATAGGATTACTTCCACGCAGTCCAACTTTGGAGCAGAGCTGAAGAAAAGGGCAAATTTTCCAGGAGAAGATGAACACAATGAAAGGCTCTTTTCAGAAACGGAGACTTGCACGTTAGTCACGTCTACAACGAAGCAAAAGTGAGCCACGGACAGCATTGAGCATGTCAGATCTGTATAAAACTCTCTCAGCGTGCCTTCACGAGAGGGCTCACAGAGGGAAGGGGTGAATGCCACGCTTTAGACTGGCATGGACAGAGAGGAGGAGGATGACAACAGAAGGGCACTGGAGCACTTTTAGAGGACAGTGTGATGTAGTGGGTAGAGGAGGGTCTAAATAGGAGACCCAAGTTCCAATCCTGCCTCAGCCGTCGAAACTCACCAGTGGGTGACAGTGGTAAACCATTCCCTGAATACCTCACAAGGATCGAATATTGGTTTAATAATAATAATAATCTAATCTTAGATTATTAAACTGAACACGTTCCATATGTGTTGTCTCCGACACATTTTTGGTATCACCTGGTAGGACAAAGTTCCAAATCGAGTAGTCCTAGAACGAGCTGGAATTTTTAGCATGTATATATTACTGAAACAGCGACGTCTACGTTGGCTTGGGCATGTCGTGAGAATGGCTGATGGTCGGATTCCAAAGGATCTCTTGTATGGAGAATTAGTGCAGGGAAATCGCCCCAGAGGGAGACCACAGCTGCGATACAAGGATATCTACAAGCGGGATCTGAAGGCGTTAGGAATGGACCTCAACGGATGGGAAACCCTGACATCCAAGCTTTCAGCCTGGAGGCAGGCGGTGTATCACAGCCTCTCCCAATTTGAAAAGACCCTTGTCCAGCAGGCTGAGTCCAAGAGGCAGTTACGAAAGCGGCAAAACCAAGGAGCTGGACGGGGGACAGATTGTATTTGTCACTCTCAAATTGGCCTCCTCAGCCACACGAGACGCTGTTCCAAGTCCTCCATACAGAGCACGATACCATAGTCTCTCGAGACTGAAGGATGCCTATTCTAATCTTAGATTATTATTAAAATTATGTGCTGTCAAATTGCTTCTGATTTAGGGCAATCCTAATCCGATCTTTTGATCCATATGAGGATGGCTCTCTCCAGCTGCAGAACTGGAAGGGACCTGACGGATCACAGAGTCCGGCCCCTGTTAAGAAGGCCCAGGGGGAATCGAACTCCCAACCTCTGGCTCCATAGCTGGAGACCCAAACCACTGAGTGGTCCATAAAACACACATCTCTTGGGGACACTAGGAGAGGGAAAGCTGGAGTAGATGTTGTTTCTCAGCCTGGTGTCATAAGGTATGACTCCCCTTTTCTACCACCGAGTAACTACAAACTGCCTGTGAAACATTATGGATAAGATAGAAACAAGCAACCCATCCATGGCTTCAAACTGGCCAATGTATACAGCAGGACCCAATACCGTCTGCTTTGCTTTATTGCTCCATTGCTTTACAACTTTCTGTATGGCTTCATTTTGTGGACAAACATACAAAACTCATCCTTTTCAACACAAAGAATGATTTGAGAGCAATAAAATCCCAGGTCAAAGGAAAAAAAGGACGGTGCAGTTCAGAACAGACAATTGGGGATTTCTCTCCATAAAACGTGTAACAGGCGTCATGCTGGATTAAGCTGAAGGGGCTCCATCTAAGCCAGCATTCTCATTTCATCTGTAGCTAACAAGATGGTGATCCTATGAGGAAGCTAGACACAAAGAAGGTGAAAATCATCCCAGCACAAAAGTACACAACCTACCCACCACCCAAATTGGAGTTTCCATGGCATTTATCACAACTGGCAGCTACTCAAAAGATGACACTTACAGCAAACAGAATAAAGGGAAGACCTGGGAAGAGGTGCTGGCCATGTTTCAGGCCATGAACAGCAGCCTCTTCTCCCCCAGACTGTGACCCAGTCAAGATTCCCCAAGATGCTATTTGCTCGAACACTGCAACCTACGTACAATGCCTTTGAGAGGTTTTGATTGGGTGGGATCTTTTCTGGACAAACAGTTCAGTAGCAGTCAATAGTTCCTCTCTGCTTCAGATCCTTCTCCCCACCTTTTTCCAATCAGGGGTATGTAAATGTTAACAATATTGTCTGTCAGAAGTGGACTGTTAGAGTGAAGTGTTTTGTCAGCTATGTGACTAATCAGTTAGCCACTAAGGAAACTAGTTAATCAGTTAAGCTCATTGATGTAACAAGTTAACACTTTTACACAATATGTTTGTTTTTATCTATGAAGAACTGTGAGTAAACAGAAACCCTTTATTCTTGATCATGACCAGAGTGTCTGAGGGAATGATTAAGACAGCAAGTGCCAGCTGAAGTAAACTAACAAATAAGGGGTAGTCTACTGAGGGAGTCTTGAAGCCAATCTATTCTGTAGGTCCCTGCCTGAACCATTCTTTCCACGGCATAATTAGAGGATGTTTATTTTAAGCCACACACCATTCCTCACTACTTAGCCCAAGACGACTTACTAAACATTTACACATGCAGAGAGAGAGAGAGAGAGAGAGAGAGAGAGCAATTACATACATGACCATTGTAAGATTATTGCTTGGTACAGCTTGGGTCTTGTATTATTTAAAGAATGGTATCACTTTTTTCCCTTGGCAGTCCAGGAGGCTATCATTCCACCTGAGGTACTGGGGGAGGGAGGGATCTGGGGAAAGTGATCACCATCACCCTTTCTGGCCCCCACAGGGATGGGGAGTCCCAGCTCCACGGACTTCCAAAGCCTTCTTTGAAGGAACCTGAGTCTCGCCATGATGGAAACCAAAAAAACCTTTGTTGTTCGTTCGTTCGTTCGTTTAGTCGTGTCCGACTCTTCGTGAACCCATGGACCAGAGCAGGCCAGGCCCTCCTGTCTTCCACTGCCTCCCAGAGTTGGGTCAATTTCATCTTGGTTGCTTCGCAGACACTGTCCAGCCATCTCATCCTCTGTCGTCCCCTTCTCCTCTTGCCTTCACAGTTTCCCAACATCAGGGTCTTTTCCAAGGAGTCTTCTCTTCTCATGAGATGGCCAAAGTACTGGAGCCTCAGCTTCAGGATCTGTCCTTCCAGTGAGCACTCAGGGTTGATTTCCTTTAGAATTGATAGGTTTGGTTCTCCTTGCAGTCCAGGGGACTCTCAAGGTCCCCAGCACCACAATTCAAACGCATCAATTCTTCGGCGGTCTGCTTTCTTTATGGTCCAGCTCTCACTTCCATACATCACTATAGGAAAAACCATAGCTTTGACTATTCAGACTTTTGATGGCAAGGTGATGTCTCTGCTTTTTAAGATGCTGTCAAGGTTTGTCATCGCTTTCCTCCCAAGAAGCAGATGTCTTTTAATTTCGTGGCTGCTGTCTCCATCTGCAGTGATCATGGAGCCCAGGAAAATAAAATCTGTCACTGCCTCCATATCTTCCCCTTCTATTTCCCAGGAGGTGATGGGACCAGTGGCCATGATCTTAGTTTTTTTGATGTTGAGTTTCAGACCGTTTTTTGCACTCTCCTTTTTCACTCTCATTACAAGGTTCTTTAATTCCTCCTCACTTTCTGCCATCAGAGTGGTATCATCTGCATATCTGAGGTTGTTGATATTTCTTCCGGCAATCTTAATTCCGGCTTGGGATTCCTCCAGTCCAGCCTTCCGCATGATGTATTCTGCATATAAGTTATATAAACTGGGGGACAATATACAGCCTTGTCGTACTCCTTTCCCAATTTTGAACCAATCAGATGTTCCATATCCAATTCTAACTGTTGCTTCCTGTCCCACATATAGGTTTCTCAGTAGATAGATAAGGTAGTCAGGCACTCCCATTTCTTTAAGAACTTGCCATAGTTTGCTGTGGTCCACACAGTCAAAGGCTTTTGCATAGTCAATGAAGGAGAAGTAGATGTTTTTCTGGAACTCTCTGGCTTTCTCCATAATCCAGCGCAAGTTAGCAATTTGGTCTCTAGTTCCTCTGCCTCTTCAGAATCCAGCTTGTATTTCTGGGAGTTCTCAGTCCACATACTGCTGAAGCCTACCTTGTAGGATTTTGAGCATAACCTTGCTTGTGTGTGAAATGAGTGCAACTGTGCAGTACAGTAGTTAGAGAATTCTTTGGCACTGCCTTTCTTTGGGATTGGGATGTAGACTGATCTTTTCCAATCCAAAAAAACCTTGCTTTCCCACAAAAAGGACATTTCAGTGTTTACCAGTGTCAGTGATTTGCACATGCGTAAGTTAAAGTGGTATCTCAGGGTTAAATTGCCAGAAGGATTCTGGCCTGTACTTTTTTTATCTGCAGAGAGCTGGTAGGAAAAGGGTCAAGAAGATTAGGAGAGACACAGAAAGCCTAGAGTGACTATTATGGCTGATCCAGAAAACAAACCCTGCCTGCTACTGGAGATGACTTGCCCCGATCGACTGACCTCCTCCTGGCTTTATCACCCCTCAAAGAACCAAGCTTTCGGTTTGAAACCAAAGACAGCTGAGAAGAAAAGGCTAACAATCATCCAGGGTTGAATATGAGCGGCCAAATTTCCAATCCAGGGGAAGGAAGGAAGGAAGGAAGGAAGGAAGGAAGGAAGGAAGGAAGGAAGGAAGGAAGGAAGGAAGGAAGGAAGGAAGGAAGGAAGGAAGGAAGGAAGGAAGGACTGATGATGGATAGAAGGAAGGACTGATGATGGATAGAAGGAAGGAAGAACTGATGATGGATAGAAGGAAGGAAGGAAGGAAGGAAGGAAGGAAGGAAGGAAGGAAGGAAGGAAGGAAGGAAGGAAGGAAGGAAGGAAGGAAGGAAGGAAGGAAGGAAGGAAGGAAGGAAGGAAGGAAGGAAGGAAGGAAGGAAGAACTGATGATGGATTCAAGGAAGGAAGGACACGGCAAGTGACTTGGCTGACACAGAGATTCAGGAAAGTAGACAGGACTTCCCTATCCACAGGATCACTATCCACTGATTCACTTATCCGCTCCCTGAAAACACTAAATAAAGCCACCCAGAACTACATTCTATGTGTTTCCAGGGTGTGTTTATCAGAGAGGGAACCAGAGACCACGCAAGGTACAATGTTTGCGTTTTTCGGCATCTGCACGGGGGGCACTTGGAACCGATTCTGCACGAATCTCGCGGATCTTACCATACCTTTTCAAGCTCTGGGAGGGAGGCGAGGAGAGATAGCCAGTCACCATCTAAAACAGGAAGAGTTGCCAAAAACCTGATGCCGCTATTTTTCCCCCAGTTAGCAATGTTTCCATGAGGAAGCATGCAGTTTTGAGGAGTAAACTTGCTACCTGTTGGGGCTGCCAGCAGCCCTGCGCTCACGGAAGGAGGCTGATGGATTGCAGAGAGGGCCTGCCGTCACCTGCCTTCCCCTGCCTGCGTCTTTGCAGCTTCCGGGAGACAATTCCAAATTTCTGAGTTCTGTAGCATTGCAAGCTCCTGGGCCTTTGAGGAATTCATTAGACAATGCAGAGTATGTGTTTATTGTTATTATTATTATTAAAATCAAGACAGAATTTTAATTATACTTTGTTCAGTCTCGTGAGGTTCCCAGGCCTGTGCTGCTATGAATAAACATGCAAGGAGGGCTAGTTTATTATGCCATGACTCATGAAATCTGCATCCAAAGGGGAGCCGGGCTTTGCATTTTTGCTGCCTCTTACAGAATCTCAGATGATGGCGGGTACCTCGAACACTGAACTCAGTTTGCACGGAAGAAACAAAAACCTAAATGACAGATAAAGACGTCCAGCTTCACGGGAGGGATATGTGAAAACAGCGCCTTCCTCTTTACTTTGCACATAGAATCCGATGCCTTGTCCCCAGCCGTAAAAGTCAAGCCGTAATAAATTGTTGCAGTGAATAGATGTCAGTTAAGGAATCGGCGCTTCTATTCCTTGTCAGAGGCCGAGTCAGGTGACTCGTATCTGACCATCACGACATGCCTCAACTTCTTAACGAGGGGACAGCGATTTACGTGCTCTGCTGGCCAGGGCGAGTAAGAGAATTCTGGTCGCTCCTGCTATTTTTCGGATTTCTTGTGAGCATGCGGGATATGTAATCATGGCGCAGTGGTTAAAACGCTGTACTGCAGCTAAAACTGTGCTCACGACCTGGGGTTCAAATCCCAGGTAGCCGGCTCAAGGTTGACTCAGCCTTCCATCCTTCTGAGGTCGGTAAAATGAGTACCCAGCTTGCTGGGGGGGCAATGTGTAGCCTTTATAATTAAAATTGTAAACCACCCGGAGAGTGCTTGTAGCGCTATGGGGCGGTATATAAGTCCAATAAATAAATAAATAAATAAATAAATAAATAAATAAATAAATAAATAAATAAATAAATATGTCCCAACCTACAAGAGAAGATGCCTTCTCCTGAGTCAGACCCTTGTTCCATTTCTCCCCGTACGGTCGACTCTGGGTGCCATCAAAAGCTCTGCAGGAATAAAGGATGGAGTTTTCCCCCCAATTTCACTTGGAAATCCCCCATATTTCTTGGAATATTCTTCCTGAAAATAACGGGGTGTGTGTGTGTGTGACCCTGCTCAGTTCTTGATGCCAGACTACCTCTGGGACATTCAAGGTGGCAGGATCAGACAGTCGATGCAAAGCCAATATAGAAACACAGCCACTGATCAAAACATTGCTTTTCATTGCAGTTGTCCACAAAATTATCTACCAATGACACGTTGATGAGTTTTGCGCAATTTATTTGCACTGTACGTTTTTTTTTATAAAACACGTGCAGAATTTATCTTTTTGCTTTTTTTTTTTTGTTCCCCAAAATATATATATTTAAGCTGACTCGGATGATGATGGAAACAGCGCTGGACTTTCACTTCTCAAGCAGGAGTGAAAAATCTTGCACCAGATAAAACCATTTTTCACCAGGGTGTCTCAATGTATCCTGACACTCTTTTCCCGTCAAGCTTGAGAAAATCTGTGAATATTCATTACCTCCCCGCTCTGAATGTGCCAGGTAATGAAATGCAAACAGAGGTTACGGCCATCATAAAATAATCATGCCGTGGCTTCTCCAGATCCTGCCGAAGTATGATTAATCTCTCGTTATTACTAACAGTCCCCACCGTAAAGCAGTTTGCGCTTCAGTGTTACAGACATATTGGATTACAGAGAAACAGTTTCAGATGAATTACTTGGTGCAAGTAGATTAATCCAGGATGTGGATGCTAAGCAACGAATAGCAACCCCTCCACACAACCACCCAGCCACAGCTGAAGAGGGTCTTTTTTGGGGAGGTGGGGGGTCTTATTATGGAAAAAATGGCAGAGAATCCCACGTCCTTCACTCTTAAGTTTGCTCACTGAGAACAGCAGTTACAAGACTGTGTTTATTCAATGTCTGGATAGTATCACTGGCAGGGCATACAGAAAAAATCAATGTGACCAGGTCACAGTAAAATCCTGAGAGCAAATAGTAAGGGGAGGATTGTTGGATCAACGGCAGATAATCACGACGGTTCTGTGCTACTGCGTCTGTCAAAAGCAGAGATGGGAAGCATAACTGTTTAGGACTACGACTCCCAGAATCCCCTGGCTAGCCATGGTGTCCTCAGCAATTCTGGCCAGAAGCACCTCTGAGTGCCTCCTTCCTGGAAAGGTTGTGCTGGATTCATCTAGTCCAACTTTCTGTTCATGCGGTGGACCCACCAAAATGACCACCACCGTCGCCACACACCCCGGAAAGCTGACAGGCAGGATGCAAAGGGGATAAAGGCCTTGTGGCGCAGTGGGGTGACGGTCAATCAATTCTGCAGGAACACGTCCTTCCTTCCCTTCCTCAGATTTTGCAGAGAGCCAGACCTTTCTGCTTAACACTTTCCCCCCCGCCCAGAGATGGGCACGAATTGGGGGAAAAAATGGCAAGCTCTTGTGATTCGTGATTTTATCAAGGTTGACGAATCACAAATTTACAATTTTTTCTTAACAAATTGATGCATTCGTTTGTCAATTTATTTTTACATTTAAAATCCTACAAAATGCCGCCCCGCCCCTGCCCCACAAGTACCCAGAGAACCAACATGACACAGAAGCTTCCCCTGACCTCTCTCCTACAAACCCTGCAAGTTGGGTGAAGTTTGGGTTTCGGACATCCAAGCTATACACCCACAAACTGAGTCCCTCCACCCCCCCCAGGAAAGTACCCGTTAGCAGCTGGCTTGGGGAAACCCAGTCTTCACCAAACTTAGAGGGATTGTAGAAAAGAATCAGTAGAAGTCTATCTGTGTTTTTGGTGTCTTTAAGTCTCTTGGGGTGATTTTCCATGTGTGTGTGTTTTTGTGAATGCATAACTTGGACATCTGAAGCCAAATCTTCACCAAACTTGGAGGGGTTGTAGAGGAGAGTCAGGAGAAACTTCTCTGCAATCTTAGTGTCTCTAGGCCCTTGGGGGACATTTTTAAGCTCAATGAATCAACAAATAAAAATTGCTAGAATTCAATGATTCTTATTTATTCAAAACAAGGGTGCACAGTTCCCGCCCTCCATTCTAGGCCTCAATAACATCCTATAACATCTTAAGCCTCTCACATCGCCGCTCCTCTACCGAAGAGGTCAACTCCTCCGAGAATCCCATATTGGCATTGATCTTGCATGAATGTCATCATGCTGGCCAACGAGATCTGGTCCAGTTATGACAAAGCAGATCAACCGAACAGCAAATACTACATTTCCAGGGAGCTCTTACCTCGCACAATGATGTTGATGGACTTTTTTGCAGGATTCCCGACATTATTGTTGGCGATGCAGCTGTAGGTGCCGGCATCGTCGGAGCTGATGGTGGGGATGGTCAAGGTTCCGCCCTTGAGGACGGTCTTCTCGGGCAAGGCTCCGACAGACCGCACCCAGGTGAGAGTCGGGAGCGGTTCGCCCCCTGTGGTGACGCACGCCAAGGTGATGGCCTCGCCCGGGTTTACCACGATGGGGTCGTCCACCAGGAGCTTGATCGAGGGAGAGGCTAGGGAAAAAAAACACATAAGAGTGTCATCCAATCACGATTCCCAGTCATTGGCAAGAAGACAGGTGCTGGATCAGCAGATGAAACAAGACACGTTGAGTGCTAGAACATCATCGTCTCTGCATCTCCATGCATTGAGCAGGGGGTTGGACTTGATGGCCTTAAAGGTCCCTCCTAACTCAATGAGTTTACGTTGCCTTCTTCCACCTGATGCCTCGGTGCCATGCCAGAGAATCCGGGAATGGAGCAGCAACACAACGAACATGATTACCTCTAACTACTGTGTCTCCCTGAAAATAAGACAGGGTCTTATATTAATTTTTGCTCCAGGAAACACATTAGGGCTTGGTTTCCAGGGATGTTTTTTTTTTTCATGTACAACCATCTACATTTATTCAAATACAGCCCTGTCATCTTCTTCTGGTTGCTGCACAACGGTGGAGGGCGGAGTTTAACTTAACTGGGGGTTATTTTTTGGGTAGGGGTTATATGACGAGCATCCTGAAAAACCATACTAGGGCTTATTTTCAGGTTAGGTCTTATTTTCAGGGAAACAGGGTAGTTACTTTTAGATAACAGACTATGCAATGCGTAGTTATGCAGTAACTGTCTAGACATAAGAAATAGTTTGATGTAATGAGTATTTGTTTATACTAGACCATTGTAACGCACTCTACGTGGGGCTGCCTTTGAGGCTCTTGCGGAAACTCCAGATGGTCCAGAATGCAGCAACCAGGCTTATTAGTGGGGTGAGAAAATACCAGCATATCTCCCCCACCCTGGCTGCTTTGCACTGGTTACCTATCCGTTTCCGCGTTGACTTCAAAGTATTAATGATTACATATAAAGCCCTAAACGGTTTGGGACCTCAATATTTGGCAGATCGCCTCCTCCCACCCAGATCTACCCGAGTCACCCGACATAGCCAGCAGGGACGGCTGAGGGGACTGACGCCGAGGGAGGCCCGGAAGGAGAAAACAAGAAACCGGGCCTTCTCGGCGGTGGCCCCTCGGCTGTGGAACACACTCCCCACTGAAATCCGGCTGGCACCCTCGCTGGGGGTTTTCAAAAGCCAATTAAAAACTTGGTTGTTTAAACAGGCCTACCCCCCAGTCAATTAAGTCATTTTCCTTTTCTTTTTCTCTATCTTTTTTCTTTTTTTCTTTCTTTTGTATACCACCATCTTGGAAACCTTTTGTTTAGAACTAATTAGTATAAATGCATTTTATATGTTTTTAAACTTGTTTTGACTGATGTAAGCCGCCCCGAGTAGACGTTGTCTAGAGGGGCGGGGTAAAAATCGAATAAATAAATAAAATAAAATAAAATAATTATATTTATTTAAAATATTTTTACCCAGCCTTTCTCCTTGACAAGGACCTACGGTGGCTTAAAATCCTTGAAAGATAATATTTAAAGTTGGAAACAATGAGTATAAAGAGGCATCTCCCATTCTAAAAGGCAATATTAAAACTAAGAACAATAAGTATGCAAATATTTTTTAAAAACCCATCACATTTAAAAGTTACATTTTGAGAGGACCGCATGACCTTTTCAGAAGCCATTTGGGATTTAAAAAAAATTCAGGTTGTACGCCATTTCCACTATCATACTCCTAGCATACCCCTAGCATCGCCAGGTTTCCCTTCTGCTTGGGCTGACCCTGTGCAACAGGAGCCAGGAAATCCTTCTGGTGGAGATTCCTGAAGACCTGATGCCCAGCAGAAGAGCCAGCTCTGGTGAAAAGATGGTCCGGCAACAAGGTCGATTTGAAATATGGGGCGGGGGGAGCTTCTTTGCAGGAAGATGGCGGCCCTGTTGGGTTCTCCACTGGGCACCATGGAGAGGCTCTGGATTGGTCCCAGGTCACTGAATTTCGGAGCCCTGGAACTACCCTTGGGATCCCCTTGAGATGTGTGTAGGCATCCTTCAGTCTCGAGAGACGATGGTCATGTGCTTTGAATGGAGGCCTTGGAACGGCGTCTAGTGTGGCTGAGAAGGCCAATTTGAGAGTGACCATCCCTTCCATACAATCTGTCCCCTGTCCAGCTCCCTGATTTTGCTTCGATGCTATATCCGAAGCTGGAGTGTCCTCTCCAGAGCACGAAGCCTGGGTAAAATCATATGGAGGATAGGCTGTTACCCAAGCAGCAAATCCCCCCTCTCCACATCGCTGCAATAGTCCAGTGGAAAGGCAAGAGCCATTACAATGGGTTCCAGTGACCTCCCCTCGAGAACCAGCAAAATAATAAAGGTGGGGAGACGTGCAATTATAAGGGATGGAGGGAAGGGGGAAGAGGTTTTCAAAAAATCATGGACTTGTTTCCTTCTCTCCTAAGCTCAAAAGAAGGGCAGAGGAGGAGAAGTAAAACCATGGATTGCTTTCCCCTTTTTTCTATGGTAAGTGGACAGGGAATTAACATCAACTCAACTTCTAAAGGATTTGTTGGCTCCGATTTAAACTTCGCCGAATTAGATTTTTTGGGCTCCCTGATGGTGCACAAAACTGTCACCCCCTTTCTTTTAAAAGGTACACCAATGAAAATCTAAGTGGTGGCCAGACTTCATCATCTCCTTCAATGCTGACCCACTGGCTAACACATCGCTCGTGAAACGAGGACGGTGCCTGTCGCACTCCTGTCCTCCCGTCAAAGATCACCCTCTCCTTGTGCGTTCCTGAAGCCTCTGCTCCATCTCTCCCATGCCAGGTTCCCCCAGAAAAGCACCAGCTTCATCATCATCCTGCCGCAGCCTCTGCAGTGTGTGAAGCAAGTCGCTTTTAGTGCTCACCCGGCGCCTCGGGCTGCAATCCTGCACCCACTGACGTTGGAAGGAGCAAGCTTCATGGCATGCAATGGGCCTTTTTTTAGTGCATTTAAAGCTTGCAATAACTGCACTCTGTAAAAAGGCATCGCTGGGAGAGAACGCCAGCTGAGACTTACCTGCAGAGCAAGGCAGCAGGTTTCCTGGGCCAGTTCACGGCTAATTTATGCCTGCAATACAGATTTTATTGCAGGCAGTCCTAAAATGCAATTTTTCCAGGAGAGAGGGCCATTTGGGAAGCAGCCATCTTTGCAAGAGGGCTTGAAAAAGAGAGAAGAAGACCTGAAAACTCCTTTAAATTCTTTGCACACACCCCAACTGGAGGAGCCTAGCAGGTGGGCTTCCCATTAAATGGGAAGAGGTGCGGATACGGCACTCCACAATTACGCCTGGCACTCGTTTTTTGACTCTTCGCCCCGAGGCAGGTTGCTAAATGGGAGGGCAGGATCACTTAGAGACATCGATAAGGATATTGATTCACTGTAATTATAATTAACAGTAATACATAGCATTTAAATAGCCCTTCAGAAGCTCTTAAGAGGGCTCCAGGTTCTACTGCTATAGAACATCCTTGTAAGATATCCTGGTATTTTTATTCCTATACAACGTATGGCAGGCTGAGGTTAACAGAGAAAGAGAGAGAGCTGAGGGGGGCAAAATAAAATAAAATAAATATGATTTTTTAGAGTCTGAAACTGACAATCACAACAGAACAGACAGGGCGAACCAGTGGAGTTTACATAAGCGTTGGCTCCTTGATCAGCAACTGATTTAACTGGTCTAGCCACTTGGATTTAGATTTTAGACTACAACTCCCATAATTCTCTTTGCCAGCATGGGGCAGGGGATACTTAGTCCAAAACGCAGGATTTCCAAGGACCATGGGGATAATGGTGTCTAAAGCTACCTAGATCAGAGGCAAGATTCGAACACAGGATTTCTAGCCTCACCACCGTTCCCTCTTCAAAACCTCTGGACTGGTTCCTATTGACAGCTTACCCCCCATTATTTCTCCTCCCTGGGGGTGGACGGTGGAGAAAACAGCACCAGCTTGTCAAGTGTAGCTTGTGACCCCCCATGGCCATCGTGATGTATCCTGGCTATCCAAACAGAAGACTGGCTCTCTTACAAATACCGGGAGTAAATACCCCAGATACCATAGAAAAACAGAATCACAGAATAATTGATTTGGAAGGGGCCTATCCAGCCAACCCCCTGCAAATTGAAGGATATCTGACAGGCGGTTGTCTAATGTCTCTGATGTTGGAGCATTCACATCTCTCGAGGAAACTGGTTCCACAGTCATACTGCTCTAACACTTAGGAAGTTTTTTTTTTTCTGAGATTCAACCGAAATGTGGCTTACTGTAACTTGAGCCCATGGTTGCGTGTCCTGCACTTTGGGATGATTGAGATCTTGCCCCTCCTCTGTCTGGCTACCTTTCAGGTAAGTGGTGCCCTGCAAGACGATGTTAATTCGTTCCATTGAAATCGCTGTCTTGTGAAAACATCGTCTTGCGAAATGCGATTCCCCATTGGAATGCATGGAAATCCGTTTTTCCAATGGGGAAAAATCATCATTCTGCGAAAATCGCCCATAGGGAAGCCATTTTGTAAAGCGCCGATCAGCTGTTAAAATCGCTGTCTTGTGAAGCATTGGTCCCGAAAACACCCTTTTGCGAAGCGCCGATCATGTTAAAATCGTCGTCTTGCGAAAAACGGTCTGCAAAGCACGGACCCAAACATTGTCCGGTGAAAATCGCCCATAGGAAATACTGTTTTGTGAAGCGCTATAGCGACTGCAAAATCTCATCATCATGCAGATTCGTTGTTTTGTGAGGTCATCGTCTAGCGGGGCACCACTGTATCTGCAAAGTGCTATCAGATCTCCCCTCTGTCTTCTTTTCTCAACGTTAAGCATGCTCAGCTCTTTTGGTGTTTCCTTCTAAGACTTGATTTCCAGTTCCTTTGATCATCCTTTGTCGCCCTTCTCTGAACTTACTCCAGTTTGTTGCATCCTTCTTAGAGTCTGGTGTTCAGAACTGGACATAGTACTCAAGGTGATGATTAACCACTGCTGAATAGAGGGGGACTATCACCTTGTGGGATTTGGAGACTATACTTCTGTCATGTAGGCATCCTTAGTCCCAAGAGACTATGGTAATGTGCTCTGTCTTGGAACAGCATCTAGTGTGGCTGAAGAGGCCAATTTGAGAGTGACAATCCCTTCCACACTGAAGGCAAATACAATCTGTCCAGCTCCCTGGTTTTGCTGGTTTCGGGAATGCCTCTTGGCCTCGACCTGCTGGACAAGGGTCTCTTCAAATTGGGAGAGGCCATGATGCAATGCCTGCCTCCAGGCTGAACGCTCAGATGACTTCTGTCAAAGCATTCTAAAATAGCATTGGCCTTTTTTGCTGCCACCTCACACTGTGGGCTCATATTCAGCTTGTGATCTACTGCCATTCCAACTTCCTTCTCACTTGTAATATTGTAAGGAAATAGAAAGAAACTGGAAAATGCAGTTATACTCAGATAGAATCTCTTAGGTTCTGTGTAAGCTGAATTCAGAAAGAGTTGTTTTTTTCATGAACTTGTTATGCAGAGTTGTTTGTCAAAGTCACAAGGTGGACCATCCAGAGAGAAGAGACGCAAGAAAAACCACCATAAGACACCTGGAGCTTAAATCGTGAGAACTTTGGGTGGTGATTAGAGTGTTCTGAATTACGCCTACTTAGACTTAATTGGGTGTCAGCTTGAAAGTGTAGTGATGAAGGTGATCCCAAAGAGTTGTAAAATAGGACAAGTTGTCTATGTGTAGAAGGGTCTGATGAATGCTGTGGAATGTGAGACCCAGAGGCTTGTTTTCCTTCCTGAGAAGAAGCAGGGGGAATAGCCCAGTTTATAAATGCTAACATGCAGGACAGAGAGCTGAGATGATTACTTAGCTGTTTCTAATTTAATTAGAAATTGTAAGTTTATTTAAACATTGTAATAGTTTAGAAATGCTGAAGGCTTATGCTTTAAAGCTACAACTGTATGCTAATGAATTTACTTTATTTTCTTAATAAAACAAATATAATTCTTCAACAAGGACTTAGTCTCTTGATCCAGCAGGACTATCTAAATCCAGTGTTGATAGTGGCTACTGTCAGTTGAAAGGTCCTACTGTCCTACTTGGTAAGGCTGTTGTGCAAGATAAGAAAACCCAAAGCCTATGTTTTATTCCTTTGAAAACAAATCAAATATAATTTTTAAGGTTCCGGCTTGTCTATGGGGCTGACTACACACTTCTGAGGCCTAATACACCTACCTAAGGGGATACACGTGGTCGTTTGTGCCCCAAGGGACTCCTTGACTGCAGTCTTAGTCTCTTTAGGGAGATGGGATCGTTACAAATATCACTGAGCCAAGAACTTCGAAGGGGAAGATATGGAGGCAGTGACAGATTTTACTTTCTTGGGCTCCCTGATCTCTGCAGATGGTGACAGCAGCCCCGAAATTAAAAGACACCTGCTTCTTGGGAGGAAAGCGATGACAAACCTTGACAGCATCTTGAAAAGCAGAGACATCACCTTGCCGACAAAGGTCCGCATAGTCAAAGCTATGGTTTTTCCAGTAGCGATGTATGGAAGTGAGAACTGGACCATAAAGAAGGCTGACCGCCAAAGAATTGATGCTTTTGAATTGTGGTGCTGGAGGAGACTCTTGAGAGTTCCCTAGACTGCATGGATGACAAACCTATCCATTTTGAAGGAAATCAACCCTGAGTGCCCCCTGGAAGGACAGATCCTGAAGCTGATGCTCCAGTACTTTGGCCATCTCATGAGAAGAGAGGACTCCTTGGAAAAGACTCTGATGTTAGGAAAGAGTGAAGGCAAGAGGAGAGAAGGGGACGACAGAGGACGAGATGGTTGGACAGTGTCATCAAAGCGACCAACATGGATTTGACCCAACTTTGGGAGGCAATGAAAGACAGGAGGGCCTGGTGTGCTCTGGTCCATGGGGTCACGAAGAGTCGGACACGACTTAACGACTAAACAACAACAGAACATTGCACATGTCCCTGTTCCATGTTATTCTCTCGCTTTCAGCCCAGTGCTCCAGCCTATCCAGATCCAAGCGTGCAAAGACTGAAAAGGGGCACATGTTGCCTGGGGTGAGGGTTCATCTGTCCAGCGCTAACCCATCATTCCATCCTGCCACTGAATTCAAATAGAGTCCAGCTACTCTGCTCTCTCTCTTTTCCCCTCTCCTTCCTTAGTCTTTTTGGAAGCAGTAATTCAGTCACTTGAGGCCTCTCGATGCAGGCAGAAACATTTTGCTTGCCGTTTGATCTGTTCAGAAGTGTAAGGAAAGAAAATGTTTTTAATTCTCTCTTCTTTTAGTGAGTTATTGAGACTGTAAGTGCCCGCTGATAAAAAAAAGAGGACTGAACTAAATTGAGGGATTTGGAGCTATTCGGCTTTGTGAATCCCAACACTTCTGCTGTGAAGCTAGGAGAATTTAACTCAAAACTCTGCAACAGAAATATTGTAAAGGGATCCTTTAGGGTTTGGCGTATACATTGGGAGTTGATGATCCCTGGGATTCCTCCCAGCTATGCCAGTGTAATGTTTCCAGACCAACATCAACATGGGAACGAGCTCCTGCTGTCTGAAAAATTCAGTGGTTGGCGCCTCTGTGGTTCATAACTAGACCCAAGCACATCAGAACTGGACTGTACCCCAGGGTAACTGAACAGAGAAGTTGGACTAAGCGGCTACTGTCTAAGGACACCCTAACCACTCCTTGCCCAGGGGCCAAAGCCCCCCCCCCCCCCGTAATGGGCTATTTCATGTCTCTGCTCTACGGCTGACACCAGTCTTTGTCCTGCTTATTAGAGGAACTGCTCTCCTTATCTAAGGATTACAGGCAACCGAAGAGAGTAAGAAACCTGTTTTTTCCCTGCATGCCGGATAAATCATTTATACACTGTACACCTGGACACACATTCACACGCCCTTCAAAGCTGATAATTCTTTAATGTGTTGACACTGAAATAATTTCCTTCCCCCCTTAGACAAATGTTAGGCAAAACAGCCCGACACTCAACAGAGAGATTAAAGGCCGACACAACTTTTTTCAGCCTGGCCTTCAGCGGAGAAGATAAAAAGGGAAAGCTTATGTCCTGGTTTCATGACACAGCGCCGCAGCGCTAAAGCACAGCCATTCCGGAGAATCGGCCCTCCTTAAGGAACCCGGCTGGAACCAACCTCCGCATTGTGTTGTTGGTCATGACGGCGGCTGCCACCTGGACGGAGTCCTTTGTTTAAGCTGCCGGCCACACATTTTCAAAAAGAGCAATTCCAACTTCTGCAGGAATTAATTACACACCCTAGAGGGGCCGAGAGGCCACCAGCACTGCCCACTGCGGCCGGGGCTGGAGACCGCAGACCTCAGCCATGTGTTGGGTTTGATCTGTCCTCTCCAGTGCCCCGTGTGGCGTAGTGGGTAGAGTGACAGCCTAGGACTCTGGAGATCTGAGTTCGAATCCCCGCTCAGTTCACTGGGAGAGTGAAACTAGTAAAATTACTCTGTAAATATATCAGTTATCTTGAATGCCCTGTTTAGGTCACTATAAATCAGTTCCGACTGGACAATGCATAATCGAGAAAGCCTGGCTCAGCAATGGCGTCCGGTCAAGCCCAACAGATAAAATTCAGCTTCTGCTGATGCTGGCGGATTGAGCTCCAGAGCCAGGAGGAGGGTCTACGGGCTGAAGTCACACCTTGGTCTCATGCTGTAAACTTTTTTTTAAAATGTCTGATGAATTCCTGATGAACACACCTTGAATTGGATGACATCCGCTTAATTGTTTGTTTCTGATTAGGACAGACAGTCGCCGGCTTAGAAAGCCGCCCAGTTGACAGTCGGCAGACGCTTCTCCTCCCTGTGAGGACCTCACACACATAAACAAGATGCGCGTTGTCAATAGAAAGATTACGCCTGGACAAAATGTGATTTGTTTTGCAGCGATGCGTGCTCACGCTTTGCAGGGAAAAGGCCATTCTCAGTAGCACAGACTGTTCAACTAAAGCAAAATTCCTACCTCCATCGAGGGCGGAGGGCTTTGGACAGCGGTATTTCCCTTCACTGACTCCTTTTCTCTCTTGATTTGTTTTTTATTTAAAACATTTTAACCCCACCTTTCTCCTTAAGAAGGAACTCAAGGGAGCTTACATCATTCATAGAAAATATTTAAAGCAAAAAGCAATAAATATGCAAATATATAAAAAAAGATTTTTAAAAAGGACATACAAAAAAATAGGAAAAATATAAGCAATACACAAAAACTGCATTCAAAGCAGTAAGGCACACTAATCCATTTTTAAAAAATCACAATCAGGTAGCCAGTCACTGAGGGAAATTCTGCCTGAAGGGGAAGGTCTTCTTTGCCCGCTGACGGAAGGAGAGCAAAAACAGGGCCCGGCTGGCCTCCAGTGGGAGGGAGTTCCAGAGTCTAAAGGAGCAGCCACTGAGAAGGCTTTTCTCCCGTGTCACCATCAGATGCAACTGTGAAAGTGATGGGACTGAGAGAAAGACCTTTGCAATTCAGACTTGCACTGATTCGCCCAGTGTACATTGAGGAGCCCACTGTGAAATCAGCTGACATCTATATTCTCAGTGTTTCAGGATCATGGCCAGCTTTTAGCAGATAGGCCTCCTCTGATGGCCTCTGGAACGCAACATGTTGACTGTGATATTCTTTTCTACCCCATTTATCTACTCGCATTTACATGCTTTCAAACGGCTCGGTTGACAGGAGCTGGGACAAGCGACAGGAGCTCCCTCCGTTGCGTGGATTCGATCTTACGATGGCTGGTGTTCCGACCTTGCAGTACAGAGGCTTCTGCGGTTTAACCCCCAGCGCCACCATGTCCTGAGGTTCGCAGTACAAAAGGGGGAAAAAACTGTGACTTCTTGTGGCATCACAGAACTCAAACTATGTCAGGGGAGGGCCCTTCCCATCTGTACTCAGACCCCAGTATGAAATACAGAAGGCACCCCTTATCCTGAAATCAGTGTCTGTGGATCCATGGTCTGAGGATATTAAAAATATTAAAAGAAAATCCTAGAAACACATATTTCTAAAGTTGAAGTGACCACAAATGGCCGCTAGAGGGAGCCAGAGATCATATTCGCTATCATCCACATTTTTCAGCATTCGCGGAGAGATATGGAATGGATGCCCTTCAGATACGGGGATCCTTACTGTCAAACCAAACCAAACCAAAAGGAATTGGGGCATTTACGGAAAGGACAAAGACCTGAAGCTGCAGCCAGCTGAACCCCTCTTTCTAAGTATTCCTGGCCTTGGCCTTTGTACCAAGACTCAGAACCTACTGGATGTTTGCCAAGCAGCTGCCTCCTGTCCTCGATGAGCTGATTAAACAGCCCATTAAACTTGATATAATTACCAACCATGCAAGGTTTCTCTGCACCACCACAGTTGAGACATATTCTGCTAACATTGTTTGGACATTTTTTTCTCAGCTTGTCTATTTCATGATCCTGTTCCTACCACCAGCCCTTCTAATGTCTTTCCCCATCAATGGGACAATCCCCGCGGCAGATCTCCTTTGATGTGGATTCCTGCATTGAAAAAGGGGTCAGACTTGATGGCCTTAGAGGTCCCTTCCAACTTCATGATTCTATGATGTTTCTAAGGAGACTTTCTACTTCTGGAGGACCCGAGGCTCCTTAGAGCAGCAAAAGAACCCACTGGATTTGGGGAGGGGAGGCCCTTTGAGCTGAAGAGGGGGGGAGGAGAGGGGCCCAAACGGGAGATATTGGAGAAAACCCAGCAATGATGTGACTGTCGGGTTATAAGAGCTCAAGATGGCTGTTCCTGCTGCCAGCCCCATCCTACCCCATTCCAGGGTCCTCTGGAAGAAGGATGCTGGATGCAATGGGCCTTTGGTTTGCTTCTACGTCTGGACCCCTGTATGTAGCTGGCATCCTCAAGAAGTAGTGGACGAAACAAGGGAATGGATTCAGAGCATCATGGCAAGGGGAACCCGATTCTTTCTTTGGCTTGGTTAGAACGCCACCAGGCACCCATTCTGAACGAGAGCCAGAGCCTTCACTCAGTCGCTTCATAGCGTCTTGCATCCACCTGGGAAGCTCCTTGTGTAGTCTTGCCACAGGAGGTGGAACCCCGATTTCCAAGGGTCCCGATCCATTCAGCAAGGCTCCACGTCCAGCGACCGCTCTCCTCCTCCTCCTTGGACCTGTGACCCTCTGTCTGCAGGAGGCTGCTGGAAAGAATGAGCAAGGGGAACAGGCAGGCTTCCCAACCGCTACCAGTGGCTGGCATCTGCCTGGGATGAAAGTGTCAGAAGAACAACGTCCTCAGGGGTATCAGATTTGCAAAGCATGGGCCAAGGGAGACGATCCCAGCAGGGAACAGAAAGAGAAATTAAACATATTCCTCCTTCAGGGAAGCCTCCAGGTGGCTGTGTTCAGCTTTTAGTTAGTTTGTTAGTTGTTTTCTCCCCAGGCTCCCGAAGGTTGAGTGGAAGGAATTCCGCAGTTCTATAGCACCAACGTCTCCGTCAAAGGCAAACCGGCAACATGGCTCTGAAATCTTCACCTAAGGCACGGGCTGAAAGTCAACACGACACAACGGGGAGGATATCCGCCTCAGAGTCAAATCGATGTTGCTGAGAGTTTTCAGGGTTGCATGCAACTCATACGCAACGGGACAAAGTTGCACGCACTCCAAAAGTCATGAAAGGAAGCCTTTGATACATGGCAATTTTGCCACAACAGATGGGTGTCATCCCCTTGGTTCGCACGGGAGCGGTGCAATGGGAGGCTGAACGTACTAGAGAAACTGAGAGGAATACTGTAGGAGGCTGCAAAGCGACATTCCTAGCAAGGTCACCCAAGACAGAATGAGCAAAGCTGAGACACCAGGCTAGGAGGCATCCACGCTCTTCGGGATCAAAGGTCCCATCAGCAGAATAAAACGGGTCATTCCAGCACTGACGGGGTGGAGAATCTCCTGGAGGGCAGTAGCTGAAGTGGAAGGGGACACTGGGTGAAAGATCTTCCATCGACTACAGCAGTGATGCTCAAGCTAATCATTGTTAGCACTGTACAGAAGGCAGCTACGGGAAACCACTTCCGAATGTGTGAAACCTTGAAGATCCTACATGCATGAGGACATCTCAAATGAACTGTAAGATAGTGGTGGACGATGAGATTCCCAAGTTGGAAAATACTAAGTATTAGGGAAGTGCCAAGGAATGAATAGCTCTGTTGCTATTGATGCATCTAGATGAGAGCCGAAAGGACAACTAGCCACTGATACGCACAGAGGGAAATGGAAAAATCTGTTGCTGCACAACATATACCATTGGAACAATGTGGTGCCCTGCATGACGATGATAATCCGTGCTATGAAATTGCTGTTTAGTGAAATCGTCGTCATGCGAAAACCCTTTCCCCATTGGAATGCATTGAAACTTGGTTTAATGCGTTCCAATGGGGAAAATACCTCGTCGTCCAGTGAAGATTGCCCATAGGGAAGCCATTTTGCAAGCGCCAATCAGCTGTAAAAATGGCTGCCCTGTGAAGAATGGGTCCAGAAAACACAGGGCAGCCAGTTTGCAGAGTTAGAAAAATTGTCGTCTTGAGAACAAACGGTTCGCGAAGCACAGACCTAATCGACGTCAAGCGAAAATCCCACATTGGAAGGACTGTTTTGAGAATCGCTATAGCAATCGCAAAAAGTCATTGTAATGAGGATTCGTCATTTAGCGGGTTCGTCATTTAGCGAGGTACCACTGTATGACTCCAGGAAGGCTTGAAATCATAAAACAAGAGACAGAACATTTAAGCATATTAATATTAGGTGTTAGAGACCTAAACTGGAATGAAGACATTTGCGACAGATAATTGCAAAGTATTCTACCCTAAGACAACAAAATAGGATATCGCAGAAAGGCTTTGTGGATACCATGGATTGCCAGAAAGACAAAACAGTGGGTGCAGGATCATATCAAGCCTGAACTCTCATCAGAAGCTTAAATGGTACAAGTGAGATGACTGTATTACGGGCACACCGCAGGATGACAAGAGTCGCTGGAAAAGATGAAACGGTGGAGAAGCGGAAGGCGCTCCTTCACGGCTGGCTTTCACACAGATGTTGGCATGTATCTGTGTCAGGGAGGCTCAAGGTGTGGGTCGCCTCCCTCAGCAGGAGGTTAGACTAGATGCCCCTTGTGCCTGTTTCCAGCTCTACAATCCCACGACTCCCCGAATACACAGAGGTTCAAAGCCCAGCTTCTAAGAGTTAAGCTTTCAAGAGCCCTTGACCAGGATGGACCGATCTGTCCCTTTCAGAGTCTTGCGTTTTAGAAGAAACGAACCCCAAAACAAAACAACAGAAATCTCTCAAGCGTTGTCCACGCCAAAGATAAAAGGGTGTGTAAATTTTAGAAAACACTTACAGTGGTGCCTCGCATAACGTTTTTAATTGGTTCCAAAAAAAAAAACCTTATGCGAAAAAAACTTTATGCGAAACACCATTTCCCATAGAGATGCATTGGAAACCGGTTAATCCGTTCCAATAGGCACGGATTGCCGTCCTTAAGCGAAAAAACCCATAGGAAACATTGTTAAACGATACAATGTATCCTCCATTGGAATGTATTGTAGCTGACTCAATAGGTTTCAATGGCTTTGCAAAGTCAATTTTTGCAAAATTAAGTGTGTCATAAAAGGGTCAAAAAATGGTTTTAAATGCTTGGATTAGCTTCTGCACCCTCTAAAACGGATGCAAAAGTTAATTTGGCTTTGATCTGACTTTTCGTTAATTAATGGTGAATTTTTCCCCCCCAACTTTTGACAGCTGTCAAAATCTGACAGCTCCATTATTTCCTATGGGGGAAGAAAAAATTCACAAAAAATTAATGAAGACTCAGCAACTGTTCTAAATTCTTGGGTTCGTTAGAGGACCCCCTAAGTTGTGTGCAAACCTGATTTGGCTTTGATCTGAACTTTCGTTAATTTTTTGTAAATTGTTTTCTCCCCCATAGGAAAGCATGGAGCTGTCAGATTTTGACAGGTCCATTGGTTCCTATGGGCCAAAAAACAAAAATTCACAAAAAATTAACGAAACGTCAGATCAAAGCCAAATCAGGTTTGCACATGACTTAAGGGGTCCTCTAACGAATCCAAGCATTTAGAACCGTTTTGGACCCTTCTAAGACACTTTTTAAATTGAAAACAAAAAAAAACGTTAAGCGAAGCAGGGGACCTAAAACCAAAAACGTTAAGCGAAGCATGGTCCCAAAAACGCTATGCGAAAATCGCCCATAGGGAAAAACGTTATACGAAGCACAATCTGCCTCTGAAAAAATAAACGTTAAGCGAAAAAAATGTTAAACGAAGCAAACGTTAAGCGAGGCACCACTGTATTTGGAAAAAAAAACACACACACACAAAAAAAACACAAAACAGAACTAGGAACAAAGCCTGCGGCCATCACCAAGGTCAATCACTGCCTGCAGCCCCTCTGCCCCAACCCCCAGGATGCTGCTTGGGCTCATTTGTGCCACAGGCAGAAACCCCGGGTTCAAATTCTGGCTGAACTGGGGACCAAACACGAAGCCAAACTCCGAGGCCGGTTCTTTGTTGTTGCTGCTGGCCGTCAAATCGCTTCCGAATTGCGGTGTTGATCGCTCTGTTTTGCAGACGGCACGCTGGTAAGTCTCCCCTTCTCCTCCCTTTCCTCCCACACTCACGGTGGAAGAAAAAAAATAATAATAATCCAGGTGGGGCCATTTTGTGGAGTGCGACCCAATACGCCAAATTAGAATAAGCGTGAAATCTCACCCCAGATACAAAGAGCAGCCTCGTTAAGGCTTCCTCTCGCCATTACCTTCATTAGCAGCTTTCAGTTCCGTTACAGCATTTGCTTTATTAACAAATATCCCTCCGCCCTTGAGCTTGTGCTGTACCAAGGCTTTCCCCATCACCGACGGAGTGGCACTCCGCGAAAGATGGACAGGAAAGGACGGAGCGGCTCCTTCCAACTCAGAACAAGGCGGCCAGGCGAGGGGTGCAAGTGCAGAGCGCCTGCCAGAGCCGGTTGCCAATTTGCCCAAGCCAGCCTTTCTCAAATCATGGCATTTGTGCAAACTAGGCTTCATTAATCGAGTGGAAAGCGGGATGAATCAACCAGACACTGCGCTTTCTGCGTCCGGCCAAGGGCCCCACACGGTCTCCCTCTAAAAAAAAAAACCCTGGGAATGTCACAGGATCACATAGAATAGTCGAGTCGAAAGGGGCCTCTAAGGCGATCCAGTCCAACCCGGGCTCTAGGCGGGGACATCCAAGTGTGCATCTGTCTCTTAGATCTCAGCAGACTCTCTTTTAGAGAGTTTGAATCTCGCCGTGGGAGGAACAAAATCCTGATTTTGTTTCCCTTCAAGTGGTATTTTGCTGTTTCAAAGCTGTCGGTCCTTACATTTTTTTTTTCATTTCTAGAGGGTTGGTGAACAGGGGAAGTGAGGATGAGGAGAAATACGGAGATCCCAAACTTAATCACTAGCAGCATGCAAAAAAAGAAAAGAAAAAAGAAAAAGGAAAGGAAATTAATGATGGCCAAGTGTGGCTGGCAGGGAATGGGACGGGGCACAGGAAGGGAGCGACATGTAGATGGACAGCCATCAAATTCCTTCCATGAAAATCTCGGGGTCCCACTCAGACTGCTTCTCCGCCTCTCCCCACTTCACGCACCACAGACTGTGAACCTCAGGGAGGGGTTGGGCAATTCCGATGCCTGATGATGTCCTCAAAAGTGTCGTTGGCAAGACCAGGATGATGGCCGCGGGGGTGGCAAGCTCGTTTCCAAACTCTGATTTCTAACCATTTTGAGGAGGTTTGTTTGCTTGTATCTATTCCGCACCATCTACTGTCAAGCCACTACTCGTATCGAGCCGTGAAAATAAACATAAATCACACAGCAATGACTTCGACCGAACCCACAAAATATAATCATATATAAAAAAATTAAAAGTAGGGCAGCACTCCTAGAGGGCGGCGACGGAGAAAAATACTAACTGCAAAAAAAAAAAAAATCTAATCATCATAAAGGTAAAAGGTAAAAGGTTCCCCTTGACATTTAGTCCAGTCGCGTCCGACTCTAGGCGGCGGTGCTCATCTCCGTCTCCAAGCCACAGAGCCAGCGTTTGTCCGTAGACCATTTCCGTGGTCATGTGGCCAGAACCACCATGTCCCTAATCATCATAAACAGGACCAAAATCAAAGGCAATGATAAAGGGAGGAGATCCTGAAACGCCTCTCTGAAAATCAATGTTTTATATGTTTTCTGAATACTAGGAGGGAAGTGGGCCTGGTGCACCTCTATAAGTAAAATACCCCACAAAGAGGTGGCTGTAAGGATGGAGTGATTTGCTAAAGAAAAGAAACCCAAGACAAAACCTATACCTCATCTGAGCAAAATTTCACTGACATTTTACACAAGCATAGAGAGAACAGCACTGGCTTAGGCTTGCCCCCCTTCCCGTGATGCTCTAGTCGGTGGAAGCCAACTCAACCGGGCTTCCCAATGAGCTTCTTAGCAGACAAAGCTGCTGCTGCTGCGGCGGCCATCATGTTGCCACCGTCGGCGACGATTCAGACCACAGAAGTCACCGAGGGCAGCTTAACCAGCGAAGAGGACCGACGTCAGCAAACGGCATATGTCAAGGGTTGCCGAAATAAAGTCGTTGAGATCTCCCCACAGGCTGCAATGGAAGGCAGCCTCATTCACAAGGGGAGGGTCAAGTCGAGATATTTTTTAAAAAAACGGCAGACATCGGGAAACACAGAATTACCTGTTTTGTTGGAGAGCCGGAAGGACACCATTTTGTCCGAGATGTTGCAGACGTTCCTGACGGAAGCGATGCAGCTGTAGTTGGCGTAGTCCTGAGGCCGGAGGTTCTTCAGCTTCAGGATCTTGGTTTCACCCTGTGGTGGGCAGAAGAACGGGGTACTTAGAAGGGGGAAAGATAAGGATTCCAGTTGAAGAAGGGTATCCAAGACAAGGAAGTGGATTGCCATGATTAAGAAAGCCCCTCAGCCTTACAACATCCAGTCCCAAGAGCCGTCCGCTGTGTGTCCGTGTGTTTTACGTGTCCTCATATCACTTCCCAGTGATAAGGGACCCTAATAGGGGTGTCAATAATACTGTATTTCTCTTTAGGATTTTCTTAATTTAATCATAAATTGTGATATTCTCATCAAACTTTTCTGAGGCTTCTTCTGTTCTCCATGGCTTCACCAATCATCTGCCTTCCCTCCCCCCTTAGTCTTTTTCCTTATCCTCCACAAATCTTTTGCAAGAGGCAAAAGAGGGACGGATGTGTGTGCCTTAAGATACTGGGCCTCAGGGCCCCCATTACGAGGGGGTCCCCGTAGGTGCCACCCCCTCAGTGGGGTGTCACTCCTGCAGAGCAGTGTTATGACAGTGCACGGCCTTAGTGCATAGCGTTATAAATTCTGCGGGCAGGAAGCACCATGTGCGAAGAGTGGAAACAGTGTGGTCAGGGAAAGGCCATCATCATCATCCTCTTAGAACTGTGGAGCTGGAAGGGACCCCAAAGGATCATCCAGTCCAGCCCCTGATGAGGAGGCCCCGTGGGGGAATCGTATGCTCCCAACCTCTGGCCCCTGCAGCCAGATATGCCTCGGCCACACCGTTATCCAGTGGTTACAGAGGGAAACCACAGAGGTTGGTTCCCCTCTGATGACTGGAGGGTGGAGCAGAAATCCTTGTGGCTGTGTGTGGCTGTAGCAAAGCCCCCCATGAGAAGGTCAGTCATCCTCAGGGGGTGAGTCTGGGGCTGCTGCTCCAGAAAAGAAGGTCGGCAGAGGACATGGTGGGCGGAAGGGCCCTCATGGGGTCGTGGCCGGGTTCGGGGTGGATCGATCTCGTAGGCCCAGGCATACCTCGAACATCTGGGAAATCCCATGGAAATGAAGCCCATGCATGAAAAAGTCCGGTTTCTGTTCTTGAGGCAGAGGCAGAAGACCGGCCGGTCTGACCAGAGGGCATCCCGCTGCCTGCCAATCAAAGGGACCGATCACACCCTCCCGTCTGCCTCCCATAAAAACTTGGCCAGAACCAGCTCCAGCCTGTTGACCAAATTTAATCTCAGCCTCAAATTAGGAAAAAGTCCCCCCCCTCCGGCTCCCAGAGGCCCTTTCCAGTTTCCTAGCTGCAGTCTTTTCAAGTTGCCAGACCTCTTTTTATAACCAAAGTACTACAAGTGGTTCATTTCTCTCTGTAACACAGTGAGGGTGGTTAGATTACAACTCCCATCAACCACACCCAATGTAGCTAATGGTGACGAATGCTGGGAACAGCAGTCCGGGAATTCCTGGAAGATCACCCAGGCTTTGATGTATTTGATGGCTGCTCGCTGGATAGCTCGGTGAGTTAGATAACTGGCTGTGGAGGATGATACCCAGCTGTGCCACCTGGGGAAGAGCCAGCCTGTGTGTCCTTGGTCAAACTGCACAGCCTCGGGGGTGCCGTCAAAAGAAGCAGCTGGCCGCATAGCTCAGTGGTTTAGATCTCTGGCTGGGGAGCCAGAGGTCGGGAGACTGATCTCCAATTCTGCATCTCCAGACAGAAGAGCCAGCCTGGGTAGCCTTGGGCAAGCTGCACAGTCCCAGGGCGCCCTCTAGAGGAAGGGAAGGGAAATACACCTCGGAGTACTCTCTACCCAGAAGTCAGAACTGACTTGACAACACACAATTATTAAACTATTACGGCTGGTTCTTGAAACAGTTTTCTGTCCCATATCTACACCTGCAGAACTTTCGCTGCAGAAGCTGCCAAGGCCATCGGATGATGTGCCAGTGGCCCAAGGGGGAACTCCAACCTGGGTCTCTTATTAGATCGGACGCACAGCTTCCGTGGTGGCCTCAATAATCCCCTTCATTTTACATCACACACCCCCTTCCCACTTTATCTCATTCCTTTGAAAATGCCAAACTTGCTCCATCTTCCATGATGAAGGTCCTCAAAGTGGCTTACAACTTTTTTTTAAAAAAAAAGCAATGTAAACACCAAGTACAATCAGACTGATCAAATATAATTAACAGAGAATGAAAAGAAAATGGAATCACAGCAAGGAAATGCACAAGGACAGGAGTGTAATTAAAACAAGGCAAGTGGCTGGTGAAACGGGGATGACCTCAGAACCCCTCTTAAAAGCCAAGAGGAAGAGATACAGCTGGACCTGGCGCCACGGCCTGCCTCGTCTCCCAGCTAGCCAAGCGCCAGAAGGGCAAGAGAAGAAACGGAGCAGGGCCTGCTTGTAGAAATGCACGGGGCACTGGATAAAACAGAATCTTGCTCTAAATAAACTGGAGAACTATAAATGGCTTTTGAATAAATGCCAACTGAAGCATTGCCCCTAGAGTGTTGAAACAGAGTGGCAATAACACACGGCAAGTGCTCTGAATCAGAAGGGTTTTAGGCAGAGGGACACCACCAGTATTTTCCACTATCTTGTCTGTACTAGATCTACAAACAGATTGGTACTCTTAGGCTACTTTCCATCTTTCTCTGGGGTTATCTCCCTTTTTTGCTCTTCTTTTATGCTCACAGAGGCATACCTGCACATGTGAAAGACCACACTAGGGACTTGGGTACCAAGTTTAGTAATCCACCTCCACCCTGCATAGAAAAATGGATTTCCTAGACTATAAAGAAGATGTTGTTTTGCCGTTGTACTAGACTCAGGCTATGGATGCAAGACTTCCCTGGTTTCTCCCTCACGTGCAAAGAGAAGGAGCTGCAAAAATTACTCTCATTGTCTTTGTGAGATATTTTGCTGCACTCTCAGCAAAAGAATGAGAATAAGAACATCCCCCCCCCCCCAGGAAGCAAAATCACTAAGAAGACTGGCACATAAATAGTACAAATACTGCTTTAATGGATAGAACAGAACACAAAATGAGGATCTTCTCTGTGACATGGCCTTTTAAGAACTAGAAGCATGGGAAGGTGTACTTGTGTCTCTTTTACCCACCAGTCATTACCTTCTCCTCGGTGGGGGGGGGGGCGCGCGCGCGCACACACACACACACACACACACACACACACACGGACACACACACGGACACACACACACGGACACTTCATTTCTCAAAGAGGAAGGGCACTAGAGTTCCACAGAGATGGTCTGCGTAGGTTATTGGAAACATAGCCAAAGAAAAAAAGTGTCCTTCACCCTACCCACCCACCCCGGAATGGAGGAATCTTGTGAACCTTGACAATTCTTCACCAATGTTGTTTGTTCTTCTCTAGTCATTCAGTTATGTCCGACTCTTCGTGACCCCATGGACCAGAGAGCACGCCAGGCCCTCTTGTCTTCCACTGCCTCCCGGAGTTGTGTCAAATCCATGCTGGTCGCTTCGATGACACTGTCCAGCCATTTCGTCCTCTCTCGTCCCCTTCTCCTCTTGCCTTCACACTTTCCCAACATCAGGGTATTTTCCAGGGAGTCTTCTCTTCTCACGAGGTGGCCAAAGGTTTGGAGCCTCAGCTTCAGGATCTGTCCTTCCAGGGAGCACTCAGGGTTGATTTCCTTCAGAATCCCCCCATGCGTCTTATCAAATCAAGACCACAAAACCAATGAGCCTGAAGAACTTATCAAGAGTTCTTGATAACCCTGACTGGTCCTTCACGACCGATGGCCACAAACTCGACGTTGGGTTGTTTCACTCTGGAATCCTGAGAGCTGTAGACCTCGCATCAGGAGAGTGATGAAAAAACAGTGAGACAAAGATGGGGAGCTGCGGGTGGGAGCACGCATCCCTTGGCCTGTCCAAACTCGGTCCCTTCGGAGCCCCAAGGCCAGCTGACAACCTGATCTTGGGAGCCGGTCCTTGGAACAACAGAGTCAGAAAGATGGACCAAGAAGGTGCCCTCCTGCTGGGGTGCAGTCAACCTGGCACTTTAGCACCCCTTGTTTTCAGGCTGATGTTACGCCAAGGAGCACGTGCAGAAATGAGTCCTCCTTGAAACAGCAAACGCTCCTCACAGGGTGGAGAAGCAGGTCTGGCAGAAGGCCTTGGTAAGATGCACAGAAATGGTTCCGGGGACTTAACACCCACGTCCGTTCAGCCTTGCTTTCTGCTCCTGCACTCAAAAGCTGACAGGGGATCCAAATGATTTGTTTGAAATGTGGTGCTGGATACCCTGGGCTGCCTTCGAGTCCAAGAAATGGGTCCGAGATAAAATCCAGCCTGAACAATCTCTGGAGGCAAAAAATTTTTGGATGAAACTGAGGCTCTGCTGCTTTGGGTACACCACGAGAAAGCAGGATTCTCTGGAAAGGACCATCATGCGGGGAGAATATTAGGAGAATATTAGGCTATCAGGAGAAACGTCTCAACTCTTAGAGCAGTATGACAATGAAATCAACGAATTTGAGAGGCGGTGAGCGCTCCAACCCTGGGGGCCTTCAAGAGAAAACGGGACCACCCTCTGTCCAATCTGCTTTGATCTGGGTTCCTGCTTTGAGCAGGGGGGTTGGACTGGATGACCTTCGAGGCCCCCTTCCAACTCAGTTCTTTCACGATTCTATGACTTCTCCAGGGGCACCAGCCTTGCAAAGATATATCTGTGCAAAATACCAGGACTTCAAGGGTACTTTTTTTTGTTTTCAGAACTATTTAGATGCTCCAAAAAGGGTTCCTCTGGGGGGGGGGTGTGAGCAGGAAGAGAGAGTCGTTTTTCTCCATGTGAAGGAGAGTTTGAAAAGGAGACAAAGGGCTAGTTAGGGAGCCTCTCCATGTCATCAGAAACCCTAACGTTCAGGATCTCTTAGTGACACGGAGTTATCCTGCAAGCAGCAGAACCTCTTTTGTTCCCCGGTGTCCACTCCCTGCAGGGAGACACGGATTGGGGGTGGGTGGGTAAGGTATAGAATTTTCTCCCTAATCAGACTTTTTCCGCACTGACCCTTTTTTTTTTGAATGTGCAAATTAGGCTGTGCTCTCAGCAGGAGGTGAAGATTCATTCAAATCCCTCCTCGAGGCATTTTATAGAATCAAGATAGTCTAAATTGAGGAAGATATGAAGAGATTATCCCTACTGGGTGATTTTTTTTTCCTTCAGAGACCTCTACCTCCTGACCACCATGGCGCAATTCTGGAATACTCTTCCCAGGCCTATTTCACAAATGCTGTTCCCTGACATTTTTCAACAGCAGCTAAAAATGCTCTGATATAGTCTTTAATCAGGAATAATGTGGCTTTTCTGTCTTCCACCTATTGCTTTTATGAGTAGAATTGTTTTGGCCTAGCCTGATATGATTTTCATTACTGACAATTTTCTTTACCCTGAATGTTGATGCATTTTATACTTCCAGGTATTATTTGATGTATTGTTAAGAACTCAATAATGGCATGGCGTACACTGTGGCTTATGTAGCTGAGCTACAGCTGCTGTCCTGTGGATATAGATTAGGAACCCGCCAATACCCCTATGCAGTTACACAAATGGTGGGGTTATCCAGGACATATACTTCAGATGCCTCTCCCATATCCAGGTCACTGCAGAGCTGATGAGAAATCAGAAGAAGAAATCTCCTGACAGCAAATGGCTCTGCTGGATTATGTGCAAACACATCTGGATTGAACAGAGAGGCATCAATCTGTACTTGCGTTCTCCTGGGCAAGAATGAAAAACCTCCTCACTGGTGAAACGGCGAGATATTTTATGGAATTCCCACGTGGCTAAGTGCAAAACTTGAGTAAACAAGACAGGGTATCTGCCTCCTTCTTTTAACGATCAGCCATTTCCTGTGTTCCTTATTTGTATGCTTAGCTTCACAAAGCAAAAAAGCACTAGTGTTGCACAGAATTTGCACATTCTGCCAAGAGCGGAATGAGGCTTCTTAATCTAGCTTCTACACGGGGAGCAGGAACATTTTTTTGTGGGGCTCAGTCATTTGACTTAATGTATCAAGACAGCCTGTCTCTTTGTGAATGAGTCATTTATTAATTAGCGGTGCTAACAGTGACGTGACGGTCACCTTGGCTCGTACCCCAAGACTCCAAGCTCATCATTTCTCCCAGTTGCAACAAGAGGCCGCAAACTGACTGAGGGTGAGGAGGCAGTGGGGTGCAGAGTCCCAATTTTGCAGAAAAAAGATCACAGTGGTGACAAGAAAGACACAGGAGTGGCATGTCCCCGTCTACTGTGTGATGATGGAACACCAATTCTGGAATTTCCACAGAGAAGAAAGTTGTCTTTTAAGAGTGATGATTGAGCGAGGGAATGGGCCAAAGTTACACTCTCCCAACCAGTTGGCAGACAAAGGACACCCCACCCCCGTGCCTGAGAAATATACATGTTATCAAACTAAGATCATGGCCACTGGTCCCATCACCTCCTGCCAAATAGGGTTAGGGTTAGGGTTAGGGTTAGGGTTAGGGTTAGGGTTAGGGTTAGGGTTAGGGTATGGAGGAAGTGACAGATTTTACTTTCTTGGGCTCCATGATCACTGCAGATGGAGACAGCAGCCCCGAAATTAAAAGAAGCCTTCTTCTTGGGAGGAAAGCGATGACAAATCTTGACAGCATCTTGAAAAGCAGAGACATCACCTTGCCAACAAAAGTCCGAATAGTCAAAGCTATGGTTTTCCCTGTAGTGATGTACGGAAGTGAGAGCTGGACCTTAAAGAAAGCAGACCGCCGAAGAACTGATGCTTTTGAAAGGTGGTGCTGGAGAAGACTCTTGAGAGTTCCCTGGACTGCAAAGAGAACAAACCTATCAATTCTAAAGGAAATCAACCCCGAGTGCTCATTGGAAGGACAGATCCTGAAGCTGAGGCTCCAGTACTTTGGCCATCTCATGAGAAGAGAAGACTCCCTGGAAAAGACCCTGATGTTGGGAAACTGTGAAGGCAAGAGGAGAAGAGGAACGACAGAGGATGAGATGGTTGGACAGTGTCATCGAAGCAACCAACATGAATTTAACACAACTCCTGGAGGCAGAGGAAGACAGGAAGGCCTGGCGTGCTCTGGTCCATGGGGTCACGAAGAGTCGGACACGACTAAACGACTGAACAACAACATCCCACCCATCAAGACAGGGTCTACTGTGGGCAGCTTGCAACAAAGTAGGATTAAAACAATTCTTTTCCTCCTTGAATCCGTTTGTTTTTTTTCAGTTTTGAGTCATACACACACACACACACAATTGGGATGCTTCTTTATTAATTTACAGATTTATAAAATGTTTTTAAAATTGTTTTAATCTTGGTTTTTAAACATTTCATTTATACATATATGACATTTGTATGGTATTTTTAATACTGTTGTTTCCTCGTTTTCGTTCTAGTTGTTTGTTCTATGGAGAGAAAGCTGGCCTACAAATACTATAAATTCTCTCTCTCACACACAATTTTTTCCCCTAAACTTTTAATTCCACAGCATTAACACAGAACCTTTTGACAAGGGAAAACAACAAGTTCCCAAAGAGACACTTACTCTGCTTTGATGAAACACACACACACACACACACACACTCCACCTCTGCTCCCTCCATTTGTATATGCATTTAAACACACATGATGAAGGCTTATTTCCAACCTGTTAAAGAAGGACCAAGGAAATCAGCAAGAAGTAGCTGACCACCATTTGTTTGATGTTTGGTTGTAGGGGGATGGGTGGGCAGCAAGGGGGGACTGAGTGCCAAGGGAGGCCTCCCCACACATATGTGCCCCATAGGCTCACCACCACTCTAGGCTCTCTCTCCTGGGGTCCAGTGAAAGGCTCTCCTGGTGGTCTAGGGAGGCCCAAAGTCACTCAGATGAACAAAACATCCAGATTTAGTAGGACATCCAGACCTGCCCAAAACCTTTTTGGCAAAAGACCCGCCACCCCTTTTGGATAAAGAAGGCATCAAAGCAGGCAGGAAAGCAAGCAGGACAGTCCCAAGAGAGCCAAGCCTTACCATTGGAAACAAAGCCCCCCCCCCTTGCAGGTGCCCCAAAAGGCCCCCACAAATCATGGCAAGCAAGGGCATCCATGGCAGGGCCTGATGGAGAGCGGGTGACCCTCAAGTTGTGGCGAGGGTGTTTTCAGAGGCACCAAGGAAGCAAGTCAGGGTTTCCCTTCTGTTGTTGTTCTTGGTGTCCATGTTTTTCTGGATCAGTAAATCAAAACTGACCTCCACTGACCCCAAGAGTGGCGATTTCCCATGAGCCTCGGGTGTTCATATCCATATATTCATAATCTGATTTGCATGAACCTATCAGAGGACAGGAGGGGCGGAGTCAGCAGCGGCCTCAGGCTTGGCGGGGGGAGGAGGACTGAGAGAGAGGCCCGCGTCACGTGGCCACCCCCTCCCCCCCTCTGCTCTTGGGGGGGGAGAAAGGAGGGAACGATCTTGAAACCTTTGCTGTGGCCCCTGAGAGAGACTGGCTGAGGGTTTTTGAGAGTTCCTGAGGGAAAAGAATAAGGGTCGTCCTGTCGTGTCTGCATGGCCTCCTCTTGGGAGGGGGGGAGCTGCCCAGTCCCAGGGCGCCCCCCCGGAGGAAGGGATTGGGGGGGAACCACTAAGGGACCCCCCCTCGACTCCTGAGAAAGGTCTCCCTTCCCCCCCCTGCCTCAGCCAGGATGATCACAAGGAAGGCCAGTCCGATTCAAAGGGGGTCTCGCTAGAATCAGGGCCTGAGGAGACCCGTCCTTTTGAGTGTCCTTTGTGGGGGGGGGGAGGAAGGGAGAAACCTCTTCCCAAGGGAGAGGAAGGGAAGGCCGGCTGGCCGGGGGGGGGCATTATATGGCGAGAAGGGGTTCTCACCTTTGCACGTGGAACAGGGAGGGCTGGTGGAAACACAGCCTCCCCCCCCCAAAAAAATCCATGGGCCTCCCCCAGGGGCCGGCCAGGAGGGTCTCTGAGCCCCCCCCCCACTCCTGAGAAGGGTCTGTCTCTCCCCCCCCCCCAGCCAGGAGGCACTTCTTGAGGGCAGGGGACAATAAAGAAAAAGGATAGGCAGGGATTTCAGAGGGCCACCCTAGGCATGCTGAGGGAGAAAGGGAGCCCCCCCTCAGAGGAGGACTGGGGGGGGGAAGGCTCATGTTGTTCTTGTTTGGAAGAGTTTTGAGCAGCCCCTTCTGAAGACCCCTGGGGGCTGCCTCCTCCGCCACCACCGTCTACCTGCCGCTCCCTTTCAAAGAAGAGATGCTTTCCCTTTTTTTCCTTTTGGAAGGGGGGGGTTTAAAACAAACGTGGGAACGCCTGGCCCTGCAAGCAGGTTTCAGGGATGCTGGTCAAAGGAGGGCTCAGGCTCTCAGGGTTTGGCCGCAAGGAGTTAGAAGAAGCCATCAAGTTAGCTGCAGCCAGTTGATATTTCTCTCTCTCTCTCTCTCTCTCTCTCTCTCTCTCTGTGTGTTTGTCTCTCTGTATGTGTGTGTGTGTGTGTGTGAGAGAGAGAGAGAGAGAGAGAAGAGGGGGATCAAAAGTAAAACAAATCCTTACAAGGTTCCTTTTAAAGGGCAAACTACTAACAGTTTCTGGTTATCCCTCAAAGTTAAGTTTTAGAGGTATTTTAGGAATGGATAGGCATTTTCCAGGTTTTTTTATGCCATCCTTTCATCAGGTCTCAATGAGGTGAGGGAATTACAGCTTTGCCTCAGAGTCATATTGTCAAAGGGCAACAACACAAGCATTGGACCTTAGAGGGGGGGGGACCAGGGAGCCCTGCCCTGCCTTCTCCCCACTGGCTGTAAAAAGGATCTTTCCCCAAATGGCCAGGAGGTGAAAGCTGGAATGGAGCCAGAAGAAGCAACAGCACAGGAATATTGTTCCTGGAGACATTCTGGGTCCCCTTGAATTAGAACCATAGAATGAAAGAAGAACGGAGTTGGAAAGGCTCAAGCCAGGAATCCAGATCAAAGCAGATTGAAACAATGTGATCCAGTTTGCTCTTGAAGGTCTCCAGTGTTGGGGTGCTCACCACCACCTCCCACAATCATGGGTTCCATTGTTGTACTGCTCTAACTGTTAGGAAGTTTTTTCTGATTTTCAACCACATCAGACCTTCTCTCAGACTCCAAAGTCTATCTTCCTGTTCCACCAAATGGGTGCATTGAGTTGGGCTGCCCCATAAAGAAGGCTGACTGCCGAAGAATTGATGCTTTTGAATTGTGGTGCTGGAGAAGGCTCTTGAGAGTCCCCTGGACTGCAAAGAGAACAAACCTATCCACTTTCTGAAGGAAATCAACCCTGAGTGCTCACTGGAAGGACAGATCCTGAAGCTGAGGCTCCAGTACTTTGGCCATCTCATGAGAAGAAAAGACTCCCCGGAAAAGACCCTGATGTTGGGAAACTGTGAAGGCAAGAGGAGAAGGGGACGACTGAGGACGAGATGGATTGACAGTCTCATTGAAGCAACCAACATGGATTCAACCCAACTCTGGGAGGCAGTGGAAGACAGGAAGGCCTGGTGTGCTCTGGTCTATGGGGTCACGACTGAATGACAAAACAACAACAAGGCATAGCCCGCATTTCAGAGGAACATAACACACACAAGACTAGATTTACTCTTCAAAGACATGAGTGTCTAAAAATGTGAGCTCAGTCAGTGGAGAAAATACAAACCAACATTTCAGGAAAAATATTGCAACTGTTAGGGTAGTACGACAATGGAACCACTGGCCAATGGATTCACTGGTGGTGAACACTCCAATACGGGAGGCATTGAAGAGAAAATCCTACAGCTATCAGTCCCATCTGCTTTGATTGGGATTCCTGCCTTGAGCAGGGGGTTGGATTCGATGGCCTTAGAGGCCTCTTCCAACTGCATGGTTCTGTGTACAATTTAGGTGCACACTTGGGGAAGGCCTGCACGTTTCCATGCAAGAAGGAAAAAATAGAAGAACTTTGTGGCCAGGGAGAAACCACCACCAAGAGAAGGATAGAGTGGAGGTTAAAAGAGAGGCGCTAGACTTGAGATCATGAGACTTCCACATAGGAGGCTAGCTTTGTGAAAGTAGTGTTCCCATCAGATGCATTGAGATTCTGTCATCCCTGTGTCCTCTTGCAGGAAATCATAGCACAGATGGGACCCATAGCCACTTCACTCCCCCAACTGTGGGGTGGTATCTCCCTTCCCCTGCAGCAGCTAGGCTTGGGGTCCACTGGGAAAAGTTCTGGGGAAAAGATGTCTAAAAACAATAACAGAGGCAGGGAAGGAAGAAAGAGAGGGAGAATGTGGGGTGTTCACATTTCTTTTTGTAGAGCATGTGAAACATCAGCTTTATTCTTACACTCACTAATGGTGTGTGTGGAGGACTGAGCTACAGGGAAGCAGGGGGACAATACAATGCATTCACGCCACTTTTAGACTAAAACTGGGGGGAAAATGGGGGCAAATATAGTCTGGAAAGTGGTGTGGGTGTGCACATATGTATGTTAACGTTTCTCTGAGATTCAAAGTTGAGATGCATCAGACAGTTAAGAATAAAGGACTGAAGAGATCAAATAACAAATATTGAAGTATTGATTTGTCCAACACTCAAAGTTAAACAAAGTAATGAAAGAATCATGCACTGCGTAATGTTTCAAACTTGAATGAACAGTCTGTTCCAGTCAATTAGTTCCAAATTGCATATAAGCAGAATGGTACAAGAAAAGCAGAGACTAGAAAAGTTACTTTTTCAGGATTTGCTTGAGAATTGACCGGCTTCCTTTCGGAATTGGACAGAGATGTGGACTGAGAGGTGCCGACATTGACAAATCATATGGGAAGCGTCCTGAGATTAGGACGGTCAAATCTGCATTAGCTTCCATGGAACTGCATGGTGTACAAATCAATGTGAACTGGCCTGGAATTTTCCTCCCCATCCTCTATTTGGGACTTCCATTTTGGGGGGAACTGAATGCCTGCACATCAGTTCAGGCGGTGTGATTGCTTGGAGGAGGTTGGAGCTCTTATCTCGGAAGTCATCTCACCCAGTTACAGCAGGAGTGAGAGAGGGAGGGCAGTGGGGAAACGGGCCGCCATTCGAATCCTCTCCTCCCCAACCTGGAGCCTCAGCCGGCTTGTTTTTCTTTTCCACTCCTGGGTCTTGCTGACCGAGTGCCAGGGTAGCTAAGTGACAAAAGTGAGGAAAATCTATCAGCCTTGTTTTCTGCCATGTCAAACAAGCTCTACTCTAATTGTGCCCACTGCAAATCTGGATGGCAAGAGCAAAAGTAACTAAACAAAAGGCTGAAGTACCAAATTCCTCCTCTCTCTTTGCTGATTCCTGTGTGGTTGGTTGGCTAAAGTGAATTAACTGGGAAACCCCATTTGCCAGTGAGGCTTCGCACAAATTCATTCACATTCTTAGTCCTCATCTATGATCTGTGTGAGCATTTATACAGCACCTAGCCATGCTGGAAGTGCTTACAATGGTGGTTTATAAAGACACAAAAGGGTGTTTTGTAATGTAAATCACCAGCAGAATTCAAGCATCTCTAAGATGTTGTGACTCAGATTTGCAACAACAGTATCGAAACGTGATTTTGACACAAAACATGATTTTGAGATTTTTAGAATTTTGAGGTAAAAGACCATTTTGAAATGCACACTTACAGATGAAAGATGTTCAAAACCACCTCCATATAAACTGTTTTTAAATGACCGATTTTATGTATCCTTTAAAAAAAATTAAGTGCTGTATTCATTCTGGAAATGGCACATCATCGAATGGACTAGGAATACCCTGGAAAAAAGATCCACTTCCTGATGGCTGAGCTTCACGTATTACTTATGCCAAGAGAATTTCACTCGAGCGGTTATCCTGTACAGCCGGGCCAGGTAGCAAAAAAGCTTGCGACCCCCAAGAGAAATTCAGAGTCGATCTCGCAATCTGAATTCAGTCCACGCGGCGAAAATTTCTACCATTTGTCAAATAGTTTTTTTTTCTCCAGCCCAACTGGCGTAATTAGACTTAATTTGTCTAATGACTTAATTAGCATAAACACAGCAAATGTAATCTTATAATTGGGCTCTGCAATTACAATATGTGATGATGATGAAAACGGTTACCGGGGGGGGGGGGGTTCCAAGAGAGATGTAGATCACAGACTGAGTGGTGGACACTCCCATCGCGGCCAGCCTCTGGTCACCTCTCAGCCTAAAGGGAAACGAGATGATTGGCATTGCCACCTTGGACCAAGGCACAGATCGGGGCCACCCTTTATCCCCAGTTCCGCTCACATTGATAAAACAATTACAGTTAAGATCTGCGCTACAGCTGCTGCCAGGTTTTAGAAACGGATGTGAATGATGGCGTTGGAAACAGGAGTCCAGCATTCTACTGCCTCATGCAACCTAAACGGTGCAACATTTTGTGCAGAGCCAGAGGGTTGGGTGTTCGATTCCCCAGTGGTGCATCTCCAGAGAGAAGAGCCAGCCTGGGTGACCTTGGGCCAAAGCGGCACCGTCCCAGGGCGGCCCCTAGAAGAAGGGAAGGGCAAAGCACTTTTGGATATTCTCTACCTTGAAAACACTGGAAAGGGCCACCATAAGTCAGAATTGACTTAGTGGTCTTAATGATGATGATGACGATCATTTTCTGTGCCACCAAGTTGATTCTGATTGGTGACAATCTTTTGCAGGAGATTTCAGGTACAGCATTCCAAGAAGTGATTTTATCATTCCTTGGGTCACGTTGCCAAGAAGTGCTTGGACTCCGATGGAGCAATAACGTTCCAAATAAATCATTATTGCGGGAGAAGTGCAAGAAGGTGTTATTGTCGCTGTTGCTGTTGTTATTGTTCAAAAACGCAAGAAACAGCCTTTGGTATTTATATAACAGAGAAAAGTTTTAACCAAAAGCCTATGTCTCCGTTGAACAGTGGCTCTTCCTACTACTGCCATTTTTTGCAGCTCACATGGTGTTACTTCAGAGAGCTGCAGCTGATTATAAAACACATTTTAGAAAATCCTGTGGCCTTGTTCCCAATGTCCCGAGGACTGTGGGGACCACAGGAATGTGTTTAATCCATAAGTGAGTTATTTCCATTGCCAGATCTCTGTATTTTGTTAATTTTCCCAATTCTTTATTTTCAACTCTGGCATCCCCTGGAGTTGCCGTGTCAATGATCCAGACACTTCTTCATCCTATTACTCTTATGTCTGGTGTGTTATGCTCAAGGTCTCTGTCTGTTTGAATCTGAAAGTCCCACGAGATCTCAACTTGGTCATTTTCTGACACTTTTTCTACCTGACGTTCCCATGGATTCTTGGATGCTGTCAGATTACATTTTTTTGACACAACAACCAGTGTATCGATTTTGCAGTCCCTCGGGTCTAGCTTTGTGGTCTGTCTGCTCAATCCTTGAACATTCGCAGATGAGGTGTGACACAGTTTCATCTTTTTCTTGGCAGAGTTGACATTTGCTGTTTCTACTAATTCCCTGAATTTTAGCTTTCATGAAATAAGTTTGGTGTGCTTCTCCTTGTGCAGCAAAAATTAAGCTTTTGGGTTCCTTTTTTATGGCCCCCAGTTTTAGCCATGCAATCCACGTTCTTCTATTTTTTTTTATTATTATTATTATTATTATTATTATTATTATTATTATTATTATTATTATTATTATTATTATTATTATTATTATTATTATTATTATTATTATTATTATCATTATTATTATCATCATCATCATCATCATCATCATCATCATCATCATCATCATCATCATCATCTGATTAAAAAGAGCAGAGAGAGAATAAAAAGGGAGATGGACTTGCAGTATATTTCAAAAATACAAATTCCTGCACAGCAATACAGGAGGAGGAGAGTGGCTGTCCCATCGAGAGCATCCGGGTCAGTCTAGCTGGGGCAAACACAAAAGCAACTCGTTAGCTGGAGTCTACTACTGACCGCCCAATCAAAGAGAGGAAGCAGACGAAACTTCTGAAAAACAAATGGCAGTGTTTTCAAAAAGACACGACATAGTAGTGATGGGAGATTTCGATTATCCAGAAATATGTTGGGAGGCAAATTCTGCCAAGTCTGGCCCTTCCGAGAAATTCCTGGCTCGTGTGGCTGATCATTTTATCCTATAAAAAGTGGAGAAAGAAACCAGAGGCTTTGAGTCCTTGACTTGATTCTAACCAGCATACACAACTTGGTGGGGGAAGTGGCAGTAAGGGGAACTCTAGGCAAGAGTGACCACGTTCTTCTATCTAGAGTGCAGCCACACACGTCTGCTGGATTTTTTGAAAAGCCAATTTTAATAATCTCAGAACAAGGATAAGGAAGGTCCCATTGCAGGAGATCCTAACAAAAAAAGGAGTCCAAGAAGGGTGGGAGCTTCTTTAAAAAATTCTAAAGGCACAACTCCAAACAATTGCAGCAAGAAAAAAAGGGGGGAGGCGGCAAAAAAAGTCCAGTGTAGCTTCACAAAAAGCTCAGGGAGGACCCCAAAACTTAAAAAGATATGTACAAGAAGTGGAAAGAAGGCCAGGCACCTAGAAAACAAGGCAGTAATAAGTAGAAGCCAACACGGATTTGTTAAGAACAAATCCTGCCAAACTAATTGGATCTCATTTTTTGATCAGGTCACCTCCTTGATAGACAGAGGGAATACTGTAGACATAGTGCAGTGGTGCCTCGCTTGACGAGGATAATTCCTTCCATTCAAATCTCTGTTAAGCGAAATCCTCATCAAGCGAAATTTAAAAACCCACTGAAATGCATTGAAAACCGTTCAATGTGTTCGAACGGGCAAAATACCTGCTTGTTTTGCAAAGATCCTTCATAGGGCGGCCATTTTCCAGTGCCTGTAAAGTGAGGAATCCATCCTAAAGCACAGCGGGGAGCCATTTTAGAGCCGTCAATCAGCTGTTTTAAAATAGTCGTCTAGCGAAAAATCAGTTACCGAAGCAGGAATCGCTAAGCGATTTTCCCCATAGGAACATCGTTTGCGATCGCAAAGACATTGTTTTTTGCACAATGACCGGTGCATTAACTCTGCTGCTCAATCATGTCTAAATTTGTAATCTGTGCAATCTTTGGACATTCGCAGATGAGATGTGACACAGTTTCCTCTTTTGTTTTTGGCAGAGTCAACATTTGCTGTTAGCACTATTCCTTGGATCTTAGCTTTCATCATGTTGGTTTGGAGTGCTTATTCCTGTGCAGCAAAAATCAAAACTTCAGTTTCTTTCTTAAGGGTCCCCAGTTTTAGCCATGCCCATGTTGAATTATGATCATGCTTTACATCAATATTTCTCAGGTGTTGTCCATGTAGTGGTTTATTTTTCCAGCTTTTTAATTTATTTTCAAATTGTTGTTTCTTATATTGAGCCTTTGTTTCTGTTGTTTTCAAAATATTCTCCCTTTTCACTGCCTTAAGTATTTTTCTCTCTGCTTGTACTGATATAATCATTTAGGCTTCTTCTTTCCTCCTCTACTACCTGCTGTACAGTATTTGCAGTAATCCACGACATCCAATTTTTCATGGTAAATATAATCTGTCCACATCACTTTTTGAATTTAGAGAATGATGCATGTTAATTAGTTTCCAGGTTTTTCAATCTACCTCTTGTCCCATGCAAGTCCTACATTATTGTGCGTTTAGACTCCTTGTGGCAGCCCAGAGCTTCTGGAAAACATTTTATCCCAACCTGGCTTAAAAAGTGGAAATGCTATCAGGGGATGAAACTTTTTACATGAGACACATGCGCTCTACAACTGAGTTCAAACTGCCCCACATTAAAATATATCTCTAATTTGTCAACTTTTAATTACAGTATGTCCTTATTTTTAATAAACATCTCTCCAATCTCATACTCTGCCGGAGAGAAAGATACAAGCTAATTCAAGCTGACCTCTGATAAATATAGAAAGGTTAGCGATAAGCCTTCAGTTATCAACACGGTAACTTGATTTGTTCATTAAATTCAAAGCAGGAGATGAGTTTCTTTTCAGTAACCTGAAAAACCAAACACTTTCCAAAATAGAATCTAATTTAATGTGACACATCATATAACCCAGTAAGAACTTATCTAATAAAGGAGATAATAATAAACATTTCCGTATCACGGCATTATTAGCCAAAGAATCCCTGCTGACAAGAAGCCCTTCACTTTTAATTAAAGACCCAGAAAGCTCTGGTCAACCTGTTGGCATCCATTCCTCCAATTAAAAAACGGAAAAGCCATCTGCCCAGCTACCCCTAACGGCACTTAAATCTCAGCCCCCCCATCCCGCAACTTCACCTGGTGAGATGTCACCTCTGGCCAACTCACCTGGCCATCAGGCAGACCAGGAGAGACTCTACCAGACCTTCAGCCTCATCTCTCTTGGCTGACGAAACACTGAGCTTTTGGGCTAGATGGTCTCCCAGACTCTGGAACTCCTTCCCACTGGAGGCCACCCTGGCCCCACCCTGGCCCCACCTGCCTGCCTCTGTACCCTTTTCCCTCACGGGCCAACCCTGTGTCTCCAGATGCTCTCACTGGCCATGGGACCCTGCAGGCATCACAGGAACTGGACAACACACAACATACAGCAGCTCCAAATCAGATCACGCTGGTCTGAAGTCCTTCATCCTCTCGGCCAAGGCTCCCGCTCTCCTCAGGCTCTGCCCCATGCCACAAGCCTTAAAGGCTGGGTCTCAATATCCTCTCATAGAGACTTGGTTTTCTCTAGACTCCATCCTATTTCTACTCATTGTGTGTTGAGAGCAGTTTTTCCAACAGCTCACAAAAAAAATATGGTCTCCCAGACTCTGGAACTCCCTCCCACTGGAGGCCAGCCTGGCCTTATCTTGGCTGTCCTTCCCCAAGCAGGCAAAGACCTTTCTCTTCAGGCAAGCTTTCCTTTAATGGATGGCACCTGGGTGAGGTTTTTAAGGAAAGCAGAAAGTGAAGCAAAAGCAACGTATACTGCTTATATATATACACACCTCTCCATAATTTCATCTTCCGATTCTTTCAGATAATTTCTGAAAGGGTGCCTCTGAAATCGGAATGCTTTGTTTTAATGAAACAGAGAGGATCATAAAAACTTCAGACCCTTTTGTGTTTCCTTCTTTCGTTTGCTTCTTCCTTCACCTCTTTTCTGTCAAATTATCTGTGAAAGCAGCCGATCAGAACATCCAAAAGGGAAAGCAACATTTTAATTTATTGTAGGACGTACAGTATATTGGCTAGAACAAAAGGAAAAGGCTCAGCCCTTCCTCGCAGGTGGATTCTGTGTCCTGTATTGTGCCATCTTGATTGTACATCTGTGCATGGTGGATCCTTTCCCTGGGTTTTTTTTGGGGGGGGGAGGGATTCCCTCCCTCCCTCCCTCATTTCTCTTTCCAAAAGGACACCCTGCCTCCTTGGGATTCTTTTTTGGATTCTCTCACCTCCACTTTCCTCTCCCACCCTGCCTTTCCTGGGTTATTTTTTGCTGCCAGCTGACATGTGCTGATGATGGATTCAAGGAAGAGAAGAGAAACTGTCAATGGCAGTAGCCGTGGTGGGGAGATAAATCTCCCCATATTCAGGTAGCTTTGGTTTGGTAGCGGGGGGCTTTGATAGTATTAATGCCTTCATTTGTAACCTGGCTTTTCTTGGTTTGTGGGAAAGAAGACAACACATGAGTCATGTAATTTTAGACAAGGTTTTAGGCGTGTGGGTGTTTTCCCTCTTGGTTTGATCTTAACAGTTGTGTTGTTTGGCTCACGCATTGGAGCCTGCTTGCCTTGCTTTTCCAAAGTAGTTTGTAAGAATTTTTTTGAGAATCTGGATGACAGCCGCGCCAACCACAAATGGGGGCAGAAAAATGACACAAAACAGCCCAAACTATGATCCCTTTCGTGTTTAACGAAAGGGCCAGTCACTAAAAGATCCAAAGACGAATGAGACAATCTCTACTAAAAGAACCCACAACGAATCAAATCCAGATGTTCCTTCTCCGTTGTCATCCTCATCCACAAGGCTTCTTCCCTACAGGAGAGAGTCGGACAAGGAGCGCTCATTTTTTGACAAGGTTTCTGCAATTTGCGCAGACCGGTGCTTCACAAAGCAAGTATCTTTTCCCTTTGAGAAGTGAAACACACACATAGCAAGCACAGAAGAATTTGTGGATTTCTAAAACACACACACACACAACCCATGGCACGGTGGTTAAACTGCAGTCCTGCAGTCAAGCTTCTGCTCACGACCGGAGTGCAGTCCAGACAGGTTTAGGTTAGCTGGCTCAAGATTGACTTAGATTTCCATCCTTCTGAGGTCGGTAAAATGAGTAACTAGATCACTTTTGTGTGTGTGTGTGTGTGTGTGTGTGTCTGTCTGTCTGTCTCCCTCTCTCTCTCTGCGTGTACACACACAGAGATATATACACACTGCAGAATTAAACAGTAAACTACACAGAGCATGTTTTAACTGCTATGGGCGGGCATATAAGTAGAATCAACAACAACTCTCTGATAATTCCATGCCCACAAAGGTGCCACTTACACAGTTCAGGCAATCCTCCTCCTTGCCCATGTGAGCCTTGTGTTTTTGAGAGCCTCTGGAAATATCTCTCCCTCTTGTAGGGAAGAGCAATAATTTGTAAGATTCGTTGTCTCTGCCAACCGTCCAAAACGCCTGCCGTGAAAAAGCTCTAGGCAGGAGTTGACCTGAACGCAAGGAGTTCTCGAGTGTGTAAGCCTTGCTCTAGTCTAGCACCACCATTTGGCTCTAAGCGCCACCTCCGAAGCCCCCTTGGCTCCAGCAAGTCTTCTGAACATCCCTCCCCTCGTCATGGTGCTTGGTTCTGTGTGCTCACTGGATCTGTGATCGGCCAGAACCCTATCTAGCGCTGCTGATTGCACACTGAAGCTAGACATGTGGGGGCGGTGCAGCTTGTGTGTGCCCAATGTCTCCTCCCCACTGAAGGTGTCATCAAGTCCACAAGCAGGGCATGATGGCGACGACTCTCCTATGACGGGGTCCAGGGGGTCACGAAGAGTCGGACACGACTTAACGACAAAACGACAACACCTATCAGGGGTGGGAAAGTACCTGAGATTCAGAATATCTGAATGTGGGGGGAGTCAGCACAGAAATCCATTAACCTAGATCCAAGGTTTTAACTGCTTTATTTAAAAGTCAAGGCTTAAATCCTTGTGTATTCAGCTACGTTTGTGGAACTGAACTCGAGTGGTCACCTCTTTATTTCAACAGGCTTCCCCAAGTTTTACACCCGTAGGACAAGAGAGTGCAACCTGGGCTCCCTGTTTTATTGATACATGCATGCATCCGCTGTTGCTGTCACATGTCATCAAGTTGCCCCTGTCTTATGATGACCCTACAAATGAGCCATCTCCAAAAAGGTCCTCTCCTTAACAGCCCTGAACAGCTCTTGCAAACTCTAGGCTAGTGTTTTCCTTGGCCCCCAAGATGATGATGGACGGCAACTCCCAGAAGCCTTTCCACCACCAGCTGTGCTGGCCAGGGTTTCTGGGAGTTGCAGTCCAATTCATTCATTCATTCATTCATTCATTCATTCATTCATTCATTCATTCATTCATTCATTTAATTTGCCGCCCACACTACCCAAAGGTCTCTGGGCAGCTTACAACATTTAAAATACAATAACAATTTAGAACAATTAAAATACAATTAAAATATATATAAAAACTGCCATCGGACCCACAGCTGATATTATTTCAGTTAAAAAGCCTTCTGGAACAGGAAGGTTTTGACCTGGCGCCGAAATGTCATCAGTGTCGGCGCCAGACGAATCTCCCCCGGTATGGCATTCCATAGTCTGGGGGCAGCTGCCGAAAAGGCCCTTTGTCTACAAGCCGTCCCTCTTACCTCCTTGAGGGAGGGCTCTTTCAAAAGGGCCCCCTGGCTAGATCTTAACTGCCGGGTAGGCTCATATGGAAGGAGGCGGTCCTTCAGGTATCCAGGGCCCAAGCCGTTTAGGGCTTTATATGTCAAAACAAGCACTTTGAATTGGGCCCGGGCAGCAACTGGTAGCCAATGTAACTTGTACAGAATCGGCTTGATATGGTCCCTGGCAGCCACACCACTCAAGAACATTTGGAGACCCGAGGTTTTGAACCACTGCTCTAGACTATGACTTCTCTTGGGAAGTCAATTCATCTCATAGTTGGTCTTCTTCTGTTTCTGCTGCCTTCAGTATTCTCGACCTTGGTCTTCAGTGACCCATCCTTACGTTGGATGATCTCGTTCTTTCGTTACTGCCCTTCTAAGTCTCACTCTTCTGATTTATTGGCAGCGGTCTCCATTTGGATTGGGGGTTGAACCCAAGTAAACAAAGCCTTTAACCATTTCAGTTTCTTCCTTGGCAACACGAAAGTTGTGTCGTTTTTCTGTAGTCATGATTGTTGTCTTCTTGACGTTCCACTGTAGTTCAGCTTTGGCACTTTCTTCTTTCGTTTCCCCTAACAGTCGTTTCGAGCCACTGCTGCTTTCTGCCAGTAAGAGGGTGTCTTCTGCATACCTTAAATTATGGACGTTTCTTCTGCCAACCTTCACTCCTCCTTCATCTGAGGCTCATCCAACTCTCTGTATAATGTCTTCTGATTACAGATTGAACGGGCGGAGCAAGCGGCGTACAAGGGATTCCCGTGAATTTCATTTTGACGGGAGGACGTCCAGCATGACCCTGTGAAATTCAGCCGCAGCCCTCCTTCCCCTCCCTTTCCCCTCCCCTGCTGGGGTTTCCAGAACGGCCTCTTCTTTCTCTGCGAGAATTTTTTGCCCGTGATTTTGAGCAATATGAAGCTGTCAAGTGTAATAAAGGACGAAAGTGATGGGGTTTTTCCGAGCCATTAGTCGAGAATTATCTGGGAAAGTTGCAAGTTGTTCTGCGCCTGGTTTGCTGATTGTACACTCGGCATCTCATTTGTTTCCTTTCAGAGATTCTTATGCCCGGATCCCAGGAGCCGCTCCGCTGGTGGAGAAATGAGTATGGCTGAGCGCGAGGAGGCTCTTCAGCATGACAGCTCACGTGCCAGGGAGCCGAGGCCAGCTGGAGCAGAACCCGGCAAGAGCTGCCGGACCGTGAGACTGGATTGCAAAATGGTTCCAAAGCAGAGATGGGGGGGGAAGGGGACAGGGGGTACCCATCAAGGACCAGGTATAATGAAGAAACGTCCCTTTTAACGAAACAGTATTGGATAGCAGGACATACTCTGTTGCAAAAAAATATATACCGTTTTGTAATGTTCCACTAACTCCGTGATTCTTTTTACGGAGCATTATACCAGATAATATAGATAAGACAAAGAACTACTGTACCTAGTTTTATATATAGTCACTGCAGCCAGAATTCTTTACGCTAAGAACTGGAAGAAATCGGAGATAGCGAAACAAGAGGAACTCATTGAGAAGATACGGGAAGCGGCAGAAATGGATATTCTATCAGAAGTGTTGAAAGACCGCCCAATACAAAAGGCAACTGGACGATGGGATTTATTATACAAATGGCTGAAGTCACCAGATAGTACTTGAATAACATAGATTTAAACTAGGATGTAAATGTAAGTTTAAACCTGGAGGACCATCCAATTGCAGAAAGGCGGAAAGTCGACTTGATATCGCAACATGAACAAACAGATTGGATGACAGTACATTTTGTGTTCTCCTTCCCCCTTCTTCCCCCCCCCCCATATTTCCCTCCACCTTTTGTACTACTTACCTTATCCCTAGTTTTTAAAAATAAAAAATAAATTAAAAAGAGAGAGAGAGGGAGAGAGGGATGTCCCTTTTAATCTTCAGTCTAAGACACTGGTTCTCAACCTTGGGTTACTCAGGTGTTTTTGGACTGCAACTCCCAGAAACCTTCACCACCAACTGTGCTGGCTGGGGTTTCTGGGAGTTCCAGTTCAAAAACATCCGAGTAACAAAGGTTGGGAACCTAGAGTCTAAAAGAATGAGGTGGATTCTCTTCTCTGCTTTGCTGCCTTGCCCGTATGCATGTGTGAGACAGAGAAAGAGAAACACACATGCACGTGCAGGCTGAACAACTTTACAGGTAGACTTCATCAAAAGTTGAAGTCTACCTAAATATAGGAGAGATAAAATTGGGTTTGATTGGGTTTTTTTTTTAATCTATTTACGGCTTTGCTAGATTATTATTATGCCTATCCTGCTTTCCCACAAAATTGGCCATCAAGGGCCTTATCTGGGGTGGGGTGGGGGCCATCCAGTGTTCAGGGGTTGGGTTGCATCATTCCAGGCATGAGACCAGCCCTATCTCTTGTTTTCAAAGATGGGGCGGACGTTCCATGGGTGGCCACGTTCTGGATGCTGCAAGGTAGGCTTACAAGCTCAGTCCCGCTCAAGACAAAATGGCACCGTTCTGTCAGTCCCTCAACGAGCCAATCCATGACCACCCTACGGAGTCCTCCCACTGGGGATATACAGTGGGGTCTCGACTTACGAACGGCTCGACATACAAACGTTTCGACTTACGAACCGCTCTCATAGGAATATATGGACTCGACTTACAAACTTAAATTCGAGTTACGAACTCTTTTTTCCCCTTTTTTTTAAAGCTAAGTCATCTTAGATTAAAAGGAAAAAAGAAAAAAATATTCCCCTCTAGTGGCAGAAGGCAGAATAGCAGCTTCCCATTAGTTTCTATGGACGAAAAGAGCAGATACGGATTAAATGGTTTTCAATGCATTCCTATGGGAAATGCAGATTCGACTTAAGAACTTTTCGACCTGAGAACTGCCTTCCAATACAGATTAAGTTCGTAAATCGAGACCCCACTGTAATCCCAATCTAGAATTGCCTTCTCCCAGAATGGAGGCAGGTGGTGCACCAACTCAAGTGAGATAAAGACGCAACCAGTTGCATCAACACCGGGAGCAGTCCTGTGCGTAGATGATGATGCCCCAAGCTGTAAGCGTGAACCTTGAGAATGTGTGCAGATGTTACCCCCCAAGCACGTTTTAAAAATTCAAAAGAAAACACCACAAACACCGTGGTCATGCAGTGGTCACAGCGCACAGAAACCAGACCCATAACCAAAGGTAAATGTCTTGACAGCAATGTTCATACGCACCAAAACGATAAGGATTGAAGCGATACTGGGATGGGGTCATTTTACAAAGGCCACACCAGCAAGGTAGAAAAAAAACAGGTTGGCTGGCCAAATGAAGCAGCATTACCAGTGTATCGGGTGAAGAGAAATTTATAAAACAATTTAAATAACAGCAGAATAGATATAACCGGGGTTCTTTTGGCATCCATGATCAAACCCGATGTTACCGATTTGCTTTGATTTTATCTTACACGTATTAATGTGTCGGTCACTGTCTAGGACTTATGAGGGGCAGACGGTAACCAAAAATAATTCTATAAACACACAAGCAAGAATGGAAGTGACTAATTAAATTACACATATAAATTAAATACAATGGAATTGATACAGCAGAATAACTTTAAAGTACAGTACATGAAGATAAATGGATTTCCAGTTATTTTCATTGCCTAGGAAGGCTTGAGAAATTTGATGCGAGTAGGCCCTGCTCTGAAGCAAGGTGATCCTCACCTCCTATGCTGGATGGATCACAGGTCTAGAGATACCCTTCATAGTAGTTTTCTGTGAAGGGTGTAATGTATGCTCAGCAAAACCAATTTGTGTACTGATAGACATTTGGGGGAATAACATATGTTTAAAAATGTTAGTTTTGCGAGAAAATGGTAGAAAACATTTTTCTAGACAAGAGATGCCCAGAAATATATATTTGAATGTATGTCTGTAAATTTGTCATTAAAAAAAAGAATGCTTGAATTGCAGATTAACACATGTTAAGATAAGTTGCCATGGACTGCAAATAGACACATCCCCCAACCCCTAGTTTTCACATATCTCTGAGAAGTGGTCTGGGAAAGAAGAGTTCCTAAAAACGTCCTGGGGATTCCTGAGGAAACACAGAAAAACACATGGCTTCTTCCATTTTTTCCTTCCTAGATTTTGTTCTCATGGACAAGTCTTAAAAGATATCTGAATGTAGACAATGCAGGACTTTTGAGATTGACCCCATCGCTGTCAAGGAAGGCTGGAAACACGATCATTTCAGAACAGGTTAAATGTGTTCTCTCCACCCTGTTTGAAGGATGGCTATATTACAAGGAAGTGACTCTCAGTTATATTACAAGGACGTGACTCTCGTATTTCTTGGATGTCAGCTCCCAGAATTCACCAGGGTTTCCTGAGCTAAATTCTGGGGGCTTTGGCGAAGAAATTAAAGTCCGCACAGAAGCTCTGTGTTAAACACAGAAAGAACGGGGAAAGTTGGTAAGTTTTTGGAGAGGCAAAAATACAACCCCCCAGAACCAAATGGCCACAGAGACTACCCGTCCCCTAATTGCTTGCAGCTCCCATGGAGCTTTGCCTGACCCAGACACTTCCTCTTCACTCCTCACAGACAGATAATGGCTACCAGAACCTTCATTGTGCACCTGTGTCTAACCAAAACCTCTTATGAGGACTTAATTTTCTTGGCTAAACCCGTAGAATTCTGGCTGGAGGAATTCCTAATGAATTCTAGGGGTTGTAATCCACAAAATATCAAAGTCCAGTGGAACAAAATAAATAAATTTTAAAAAATGAGAATAATAATAAAAACATGACTGTACCTCAGTTCCTACCTGGGTAAAGAAGGGCTCGTAAATCTCCACCCCTTTGTCCGATCCTTGCAGCAGCACCTCCTGCCCTCGCCTCCAGCTGTACCGAACAGGCGGGTTAGAATTGGCCACACACCTGAGGAACACCGTCCTCTCATAGTAAAACTGTTCTTTCGATTCGCCGATGCTCTGGTGGACGGTCACCACCGGATCGTCCAGGTCTGGAAACACAAAGAAAGCAGGAAAGACAGAAGATCAGCGCAGCCAGAACTCATGAAGCAACAGAAGCCAAGCTGATGTTCCAGATGCTTTTTCTGCACCATCTCTCACTGGCCTTGTCTTTTTAAACCCCACTTTGTAGCTTTCTGTCGCTTCTTGAGATGGAGGTCCAGGCAGCTGTTTGCTGGACATGATTTACCAATTGCATTTGCCTTTTGTGTAAAATCATCACGAGGTGTTCCCAACGACTGAGCGCTCAGCCGGAGATTGCGAGGGGTGGTCCGGACAATTTCTCTTCCCTTTTCCGAGCAATATCAAGCCAATGATCAGCACCTGTGCATTGAAATGGCTTTATAAAGGGTAATATAAAACACAGCCCGTGCTTTGAACATTTGAGCATATACCCTGTTTCCCTGAAAGTAAGACCTAACCTGAAAATAAGCCCTAGTATCATTTTTCAGGATACTCATCGTATAAGGCCTACCCCCAAAATAAGCCCCAGTGAAGTGAAACCCCACCTTCCAGCCTTGTGCAGCAACCAGAAGATGACGTGACTGTAAAATAAAACATCCCCTGAAAATAAGCCCTAATGATTAAAAAATTAATAGGAGACCCTGTCTTATTTTCGGGAAAACACTCTGCCCGCATTGGTCACAAGAGGGCTCTTTCCTTTTAAGTTCCTAGCATCTGGGGAAGGAGTGGCAGAGACGGTTACCCCAATTGAGCAGTGTTCTTTGTCCATTTCGGAACATGCTTCTGGAACGTTCTACTGAAATGCAGTGAACTGATGATGACACCGTTTAACACAGGCTGGCTCTTATCTGCCTGCAGAGCCGGAGGGTTGGGAGTTTGATTCCACACCGGGCCTCTCCAGAGAGAAGAGCCAAAGCTGCATGGGTCTCCCAGGGTGCCCCCCAGAAGAAGGGAAGGCTCATTTCTGAGTAGTCTCGGACTAAGAAAATAATTTACTGGACAACGCATTATGAACGCCAACTCCCTCTACATGGCCCGTTTCATCTAACGCCGGGGAAAAACATGGGGCCTTCAGGCTTTCCATTTGAGCTTCCTCCAGGAACGTGTCTGGCGGTTCATGCAGGGGACAGGGGGAAGGCCACTTGTGCGTCCGGAATCGAGATCAGAAGCAAAACCAGAACGAAGGGAAAGGATGCAGATCGGCACAAAAACTGGGAAGGGCATTTTAAAGAGTGACGCAGACACCTTGTGGAAGACAAAGACGGGCAGACACCCATTGGCCTATTTCTGGGTCTCCTGCCTGGGTGCTGCCCACCCCCACCCCTGTCTCTTCTTCTTTGGTACGCGTCCTCCCGGACCAGCCTTAGACCACACAGCTGTCCAGACAGAGGGGGTCCTCTGGCTCTCGTTGAAAGAGAGGACTTCCTAGGGAAAGAGCAGGAAGCGTGGCCACCCTGGCTGGGAATAGAAGCAGTCCCTAGCCAAGACTTCTCAGAAGTCAGCAGTGGCCTGGTTATATTTCTCTTTCTGAGAGTCCCGTTGAAAAGAAATGAAGAAATGCCCATAGAGGATTACAGGCGGTATGGTCTGTTGCACACGTTCAACCAATTAACCTGCAGTCTCGGTATGCTGAACCCCATTTGAAGGTAATGTCAAAAGCCTCAGTTTGACGCCAGTCCTGGACCAAGTGGCCCTCCAGCCATCACGATCCCCTAGCACAGTGGTTCTTAACCTTTGTTACTCAGATGCTTTTGAACTGCAACTCCCAGAAACCCCAGTCAGGACAGCTGGTGGTGAAGGCTTCTGGGAGTTGCAGTCCAAAACTCCTGAGTAACCCAAGGTTAAGAACCAGTGCCCTAGCAGACCCCAAGACCATCCGTTGCTTCGACCACCAGAGCTTTTTCTTACATTCCGGCTTGACTGGCCCATTTCGACACAGGGTAGAGATGGGCACGAAACGGTTTGTCCCAGTTTGTCCCAGTTCATAAAGGTGGCAGCACAGGTACTACTGCTCCCCTTCCCTTGCCTCCATCGGCCTCTCATCAGGGCCAGCGTGCTAGGCTTCCTGCACCTCCTCAACGGATCTGGCAGTCATGAGCAAGAGCTCAGGCTTCTCAGCCCTGCCCTCTTGGCTGATCTGTCACTCAGACAAAAAGGGCGGGGCCTAGAACCCTGTGCTCTTGCCCATGACTGGGAGATCAGTTGAGGAGGTGGGGAAAGGCAATCAAGCAAGCGGGGCATGGTGAGCAGCTGGATTGAGTCAGAAAAGGTGGGGAAGGGGAGCATAAACAGCATGAATCGAGACAAAACGGTTCATGCCCATCTCTAATGGTGATGCACCTGCTCACAACCAAGCCCCAACATTTTTATTATTTCGTGTACAGTGGTGCCTTGCTTAACGAGCGCACCGTACAACGACGAATCCGCATAGTGATCCCCTTTTCGGGATCGCTAATGCGGAGGCATACCGATCGTTCCAATGGGTAAAACTCACATAGCGACGATCGGTAAGCGTTTCGCTTACCGATCTTCGCTTTGCGATGCCCACAGATCAGCTGTTCGGCGGTTCTAAAACGGCCGCCGGACGCCCAAAATGGCCGCGTGCAGCATTTTCGTGCCTTCCCCTCGCTTACCGAGGGTGCGAAAATAGCTGCCGCTATGGAGGAAACTTCGCTGAACGGTAAGTTTAGGGCCCACTGGAACACATTAAACAATGTTTAATGCGTTCCAATGGGTTTTTATGTTCCATTTAGCGATGTTTTCACATAGCGAGGGTTAATCCGGAACGGATTAACCTCGCTATGCGAGGCACCACTGTATTTTTTAAAGACACTTATATTCTAAGGTCTCAGAGCAGAGTATGACCATTAAAAACAAGATAAAACCATTCAAAGCTTGGGAAACTGTTGAACGTTTCATCATACATTAAAGCCAACACATTAAAAGGCATTAAGGGGGGAAAGTCCCGGGGAAAGCACTGAGTCATTCATTATTCTGAATATCTGAGCAGATTCTCAGAAACAAACAACAGTCAATCATCGTATCCTCCTCAACGTTTCCAGGAGCTGTTTTCTCGTGGAGTTTGAACTCAGAAAGAGACTCACTAGAGGACTCCCACATTGGGCTGCCTACGATTGCTGAAATCTTCCCGGCTTCCTGGGGTGATGAGAATCTCTACGTATCCCTCTCCATCATCCCCATGCTGGTGGAAAAAAAAACCTGTTCACACGGGGTGGGGCAGCAAGGCAAAGGTAAACAGAACAGGAATGAATTGTGCTATGCAACTGAGCAATGGGTCCCACCTCCCTCGCACAACCCACGGTATAAAGTGCAGGCATCGGTGCCTCAAGGGAAGCATCTCCTCTACCTTTGCTCTGGAATTGCGAAACTGGAATTGTCAAATGCTGCTGCCAACTTGTATTTGCAGCCCCTGGATGTCCCCCCTCCCCAAATAAAACAGCATGCTCCCATGTTTGGGAAATAGGCCACCCCCAAGAAGCCAGGTTGGCCCCCTCCCTCTCGTCCTTCCATTTTCCAGCAAAGACCTTCCTCCGCAGGCAGGCTTTTAAGCAATCCGTGGGGTCTAGGGGGTGCTCCATTGATGGCATGTAGAGATTTTGAAATGTTTTATAAACATGCTTCTGAAATTGTTGTTAACCTTGATCAACGTTCAATTGTTTTTAGCACATCGTTTTTGCATAGTATTTTAACCTATTATTAGAGATGGGCACGAACTTCTGGTTCAGTGGTTCGTTCTGGTTCGTTTGGTGCTTCCCAGCCCCGCCTTCTCTGGCAGGGGCCACTCAGAGGCAGCACCCGGGCTTCCCTGCCCCACCTCTTCCGGGTTGCTGCCTCTAAATGGGTGCTGATCATCAAACCAGCACAAACTGCCAAACTGGTGTTTTCTGCCCATCTCTACTTATTATTATTGTATGGTTTAAATTGTTGTGAGTTGTCTTAAGAGACAGATGACCGATATATCCACCCAGCCAGCCAGCCATACCATATTTTCCATGTATAAGACTATACTTTTGTCTAAAATCTTTAGACTAAAAATTGAAGGTCGTCTTATACACGGAAGTAAGCTGAGGAAAGAACAAAAATAAGAGGAGGGGAAAACAGGGATCAAAGTGATCCTGCTGGGCTTTGATCTCTGCTTTCCCTCCACTTGATAAGGTCCATTTAGATTTCTTAATTTTGGCTTAGAAAAGTGGGGGGCATCTTATACATGGGGGTGTCTTATACACAGAAAAATACAGTACATACATACATACATCTTTTAGACCAGATGGGCAGGGTATAAATCAAATCAATCAATCAATCAATCAACCAATCAATAAAGACAGACAGACAGACAGACAGACGACAGACAGACAGACATAAGCAAACAAATGTGTGATGCAACCAAAATGTGTAGCCTGCATAATTAACTTGTAAACCGCCCAGAGAGTGCTTGAAGCACTATGGGGTGGGATATAAGCAGCACGCTTTGCTTTAAAAAAAAAAAAAAGATTCTCCTGCAAGCAGGCGGATTGCTCTCGTGACCGAAAAGTTGCAAACGCAAGGCAGACCGTGCTCCTGCTGACAAAGACTTGATTAGAATCTGCAACAGAGATATTCTAAATAAGTCGCGTATCTATGTGCAAACATACAACAGAAACCCATTAAGCAAGAATTGTGTATCTCTGCATGAGATAAACCGGACTGTCTCAAATGTCCTTCTTTTTTTTTTTTTAATAAAGCCAGTCTGATCCCACAAAAGCATCTGAAGACATAATATAAAAGCAAACGGTCCCAGGTTTGCTGAGAGAATTTTCTCTTAAGCCAAGGAAAAGCACTTGATGCAACTCATCTGCTTGGTAAGCAAAGATGTACCTTCTTTTCTGCTACAGATATTCATATGGGATGGTGAACCACTTGCCCGGTTGTTTGGGCTCCCAGATATGGAAAGCTTTAAATGGAAATATGATAAATAACAACCTGAAACCACCCTATCTTGATTTAAAGTTCCAGGATTTTCGAGGCACAACGGAAACCGCTAAGAAAGAGTTTTAGTCTGCGATACAGCATGTGTAAATGTAACTCTCTGGATCCTAAAGCTCACACGAACAAGGACCCTGGCATAACCCTGGACATCTTTGGGCACATCATGAGAAGCCAAGCCTTTCTGGAAAAAGACACTAATTCTGGGAGAAGCTGCATCAGCAGAAGAAGAGGACGACCAAGTACAAAGATGAACCGAGTCCCTAAAGTCTGGAGTTCACAAGAACTCAGCAGGGCCGTTAAGGAGAGGACCAGGGCTGGTATTTTGGAGAGTGTGGGTTGTCATTCACAGGATTGCCTTCAATGAGAGATGGTTTGATGGCATGGAACAGAGTCAACCTTGGGGCAGCGTCTTGCAAGCGGGCTGGGATTACAATGTAGTGAGAAGAATCGTAGAAAGGAGGGGAAAGAGGGGGGTTGCCTCTAGAGCGGGGAAGGTTGGTTTGCACTGTGCTCAGAATTCACGCACTCTCCTTTGCTAGGCCTCCCACTTTACCTTAGCAAGCTGCCTTGAATCCTTTTGGGGAGAAAGGCAGGGTAAAACTGTTTTAAATAAAATAAAATAAAATAGACCAGCTGCCTTTGGTTCTCCCTCTTCTTCAAGTTTTGTGGAGGAAGGGGAAAGGTGATCAATGAACAGAAGAGGGAAAAGCCGTAGCATCATGCCTCCATCTGGATCCCTGAATGCATAGTCCAGGTTTTCTCCCTCCTTGGCTAGATGGGCTATGGAACTGAGATGCAGAGCAAAGTAAAGACCTCGGATGGGACGTTGCCGGACGGCTGCAGCTCTCCTTGGTTCTTGGGGCCAGAAGCGCCACTGGGGGGTGAGAGACATGGATGGTAGCAGGAAGAAGCAGGAAGCAGGACAGGTTTCCCTCAATTGCTCCAAACACATCAGCAAAATCTTTGGCTTTCTTCCTTTTGCTCCTCCGAGAATCAATCACCACCCTAAGAAATAAAAAAGGTCTGAAACACAGACTCAAATGAGGTTCTCTCTCTCTTTCTTGCTCATGTTCCATTTCCCCCTAAAGCCCAGAGAGACATTTCCACAAAATGCCAGCCTTATGAGCTCATAGGCATCTCTTCCCCCCTTTCCCCTTTTGAAACAAGGCCCGAGATTTGTGCAGCCTTCCAGAGGGAGGTGGCAATAACGGTTTATTATGTGGCAGGTTCTGTGAGAGTCCGAGACAGCCTTCCTCCAGCGACGGGTCCTTTGGCACGAGCTGGCCAGCCCCGCCACCCGTTTTTCTTCTCCAGAATGCCCAAAATGGTGGCACTCAGTGCCCACTGTGGGAAGGCAGAAGGAGGCGCTACCTGGGCTGAGACGCAAAGCCAGGGAGAGGAAGATCCTCACACACTCACCCATATGCAAGAAGGAAAACCGGGAAACGTTTATGTACAAACACGCAGACGGACCCCGACAGACAGACTTCAATTCAAATATCTCATCATCCCCTCCTCGGACACGTCCTCCAGAACTCAGGAAGATCTCGTTTGCCTGTTGCTCTCTTCCCTCTTTCTCTGACACACATTCGACAAGGTCTGGTGAGACCAGCCGTGGGGCAGCGCCTTAAGTGCCCCGGTGGACCAGTCACCTCTGATTCACATCCCTGAAATACGGATAGTCAGTTCTTCAAGAAAACCTCTGGTTTAGGAATGTGGGGCATTGTGCTTCTACACCCACAATTCCAAAAGCCAGAAAACGACCCCATATTGTTGCACAATATGGTGCCCGCGTGGCCAGCAGGAAAAAGGGTGCCAAGCTTTCCTTCGCAAAGGGCGGCCTGAATGTTGACCACCGATGGCCACCGTCAAAGAGGGACTACAAGTAACCCTCTTCTATGCACAAAGTGACACCACGCAAGGGAAAATCCCAGAAGATGACTTCCTGTTTTCATCAGGAAAACAAGCACCCAGCTCACGGGGGGGAGAAAGCAATGTGTAGCCTTCCTACCTAAATGGTAAACTATGCAGAGAGTGCTTTAAGCAGCATGAGGAGGCAATATAAGCAACAGCACACTTTAAAGCAATGATAAAACATAAGGCATTTGAAAATGAACCGAACAAAATTAAACCATTCAAACCATGGCATCAAAAGCTGCACAACTCCTAATCCTCAGACCTCAAAGGCTCTGATAAATAAGCATGTCTCGACTGAGCCCCCAAATGTTGCTGGCATCAGTGCTGATCGAGCCTCCAAGGGGAGGGCGTTCCACCGTCGGGGTGCTGCGGCAGAAAAAAAGCCTCCCTTGTTGTGCCTTCACATAACAAACTGTTCTCAATGGTGCGACACAGAGGAGGAAGGCCAACCCAGAAGATCTTAGTGGTTGGATATGGTTATAAATATCCAACCACTGTGGTGCTGGAGGAGACTCTTGGAGAGTCCCCTGGACTGCAAAGAGAACAAACCTATCCATCTTGCAGGAAATCAACCCTGAGTGCTCCCTGGAAGGACGGATCCTGAAGCTGAGGCTCCAAGACTTTGGCCATCTCATGAGAAGAGAAGACTCCCTGATGTTGGGAAAGAGTGAAGGCAGGAGGAGAAGGGGACGACAGAGGACGAGATGGATGGACAGGATCACCGAAGCGACCAACATGAAGAATTGATGCTTTTGAATTGTGGTGCGGGAGGACACGACTAAATGACTAAACAACAAAGCGTTTGTTTGTTTGTTTAGAGCCACCGCATCCAAAGCGAGGACAAACGCAATGATATTTGGGCAAGACAGAAACCAGAAGAAGACAAAGAGGAAGATGATGGGGGGTCGGCACTGCCATGGCCTTTCTTCAACGGAGCAAAATCTTGGCTGGTTCCTCGCCATCCTTCCGGTAGTGGCTAAAGAACTGCCTTGAGAAGGAACAGAAGGAAAAGGTGAAGACCACCGATCACCTGCCTCCGTGTCGCTTTCCCCCATGTTATTCAGAGGCAGACTGCTCCTGCCTCTGGGTGTTCTATTTCTAAATTCCCACCCTGCCTTTCTGTTCCCAAGACCCCCCCCCCATGTCCTCGGTTCCTTATTCTATTTGCCCAAGAGAGGCAAGTGTGTGTGTATGTGTGTGTGTGTGTGTGTGTGGAGGGGGGAATGGAAACCTGAACTTCCCTGTGGTGTGACCTGACTCCAAAGACCATCTTAAGTATTTAGCTGACCTGTGATGACCCCCCCCCCCCCGTTTTTGGGTTGGGGCATCGAGACTTCCCAGGAGCTGAGGGTTACCCATTCCGTCGCCCGCCAGCCAGCCGTGTACGCTTAGCTGGAGATCTAGCCAGTGCCAGCTTGTTCATCACGGGGAGCCACGGAGATAAAAAAGATATAAATTAATGGGTTGGAGAGCTCATTTACATTTTGTCGCCATTTAGAAGGGAACTAATTAATATGTTTTATTGAGCTAATTGCACTGCCACCAGCTTTGGGAAGGGTGGGGGGAATTTTTAGGGATACGTATCCAGGAAGGGAAAAAAATGCTACCGTTAACATGCGTGACTAATAATGGATGTAGCTCTGTTAAAAATTAACAGCACTTTAATTAAATAAGTATTGCAGTGATACCAATGCAAGCCTTTCAGATTTATTGCCCCCAAGGGCATCCACTGCTGTTTGTTATATGGTGCCAGACACATGCACATTAAAGACACACATGCGCACACGTGCACCCACCCACACCCCTGTCTACCACCCTTTGTCCTCTGTCATGACTCAGTGCAAACTGGCTGACTCGTCTACCCTTTAACAAATGCATTCAATTCTTCAGGAAACCTCCAGTTTATGAATGTGGGATATTGTGCTTCTGTACCTACTGTTCAAACACACACACACACACACACACACACACACACACACACACACACACACACACACACACACACACACACACACACACACACACACACACACACACACACACACACACACACACACCAGAAAATAACCTGATGATGATGATGCACAATATTGTGCCCATGTTGCCAGCAGGAAAAAGGATGGTGAGCTTTATCTAGCAAAGGGCAGCCTGAATGTTGACAGCACCCATGGCAGCTGTCAAGAGGGTCTACAAGAAACACTCTTCTGCTCACAAAGTTGACACTATGCAAGGGAAAATCCCCGAAGCTGATTCCTGCTTTCATCCGTTCACCACTTCTCGCCCAAAAAGTTTCAAAAGCGGAGTCCTTTTTTTTTTCATCAATTAACTACTTTGTCACCTGAAAGACAAAGCCACTGTTAGAGCTGTTTTTCAACAAGTATGAATGGTTGTGAGCAGAAGAGGAGATCCTGTAGACCCCCCTTTGACAGCTGCCCTTGGTGTTGTCAAAATTCAGGCTGCCTTTACGCAACGCAGACTGTTTGCTACGTGTGCTAAATTTGGTGCTGATTGGATGTCCAATTCCAAACCTAACTTTTTTGCTCGGAGTGTGCCCATTTTTAATATTGCCTTGTAGAACGTTGATTTGCTGTGCTGTACAATACCTACTGCTGCACTGCTGTGCAGCAACAATGAATGCACATGGCAGTTTTATTAACGGCAGCATCTGTGTGTGAATATTGGCCCGGCTAGGCCGTATCTGTCTCCATCCAGTTGTTTAAGTGTGACTGTCGGAACCCTCTAATGGTATGACTGTAAAAGTGGAAGAATACTGGTTTGTTTTCAGCATAATCATCGGGGTGGAAACCCTTGTTTCCCCTGGTCTGATAAGAACCAGGAAAGGAGTTCAAGTGTATTTATTCTCTTCTCACAAGGAGCATCTTGTGGAACTCGCTCACAACAAAAGAGTGTGTGTGGGAAAAAGAACTCTCTCTTCTGCACAGAGGAGGCAGAACGACTGCAAGTCATGCTTTAATAGAAAGAGTGCTCAGCACAAATAACAGGAATTCTGCAGAACGATGATGGTTTTTTTACATTGTTGCAGAGAAACCACAAGGGGCAGGTTGCTTCTTTTTGAACATTTTGCCAGTTGTTCGGTGCTTGCTTTGCAAAACGACCCTTGTTTTCGGCTGAGTTTGCAAAAGGTTGGAGCCTGCAAAAATTACGGACACCTTGAGGGGGAAAAAAAAGACTTGCTCTTCTCTAGAGGTGAGGAAACACAGAAATAGCACAATCCTGGGATTAAGTTGTTATTGTTTAGTCCTTAAATCATGTCTGACTCTTCGTGATCCTATAGACCAGAGCACGCCAGGCCCTCCTATCTTCCACTGCCTCCATGGAGTTGGGGCAAATTCACATTGGTTGCTTCGCTGACCCTGTCCAGCCATCTCATCCTCGGTCGTCCCCTTCTCTCCTCTTGCCTTCACACTTTCCCAACATCAGGGTCTTTTCCAGGGAGTCTTCTCTTTTCTCATGAGGTGGCCAAAGTATTGAAGCCTCAGGTTGATTTCCTTTAGAACTGATAGGTTTGTTCTCCTTGCAGTCCAGGGGACTCTCAAGAACCTCCTCCAGCACCACAATTCAAAGGCATCAATTCTTCGGGGGTCGGCCTTCTTTATGGTCCAGCTCTCACTTCCATACATCACGACAGGAAAAACCATAGCTTTGACTATTCGGACTTTTGTTGGCAAGGTGATGTCTCTGCTTTTTAAGATGCTGTCTAGGTTTGTCATTGCTTTCCTGCCAAGAAGCAGGCATCTTTTAATTTTGTGGCTGCTGTCTCCATCTGCAGTGATCATGGAGCCCAAGAACGTAAAATCTGTCACTGCCTCCATATCTTCCCCTTCGATTTGCCAGGAGGTGATGGTGTTAATTAAAGACAGCCTATGTCAACAAGAATGAAGGATGCAGGGACAGTCTCTACAGTATGGATCAAAGATTTTCTACCCTCCTGTGCAGCCCTTCATGGTGGACCTAACATTTTCGATATCGTAGGGGCGGGTATCCTAGGCAAGGAATAGTCAAGAAGACCCAAGAAAGAAAGAAACCTTCACAAGGTTGGCTATTCCCATCATGGGTTCAAGCCCACCCACTCCCCTTCCGAGTTAAGCAGAAGACAGGGAATGCTCCTGATGGCCATGCCATTCATATTTCACCAAGGAGCCTTGAGATGCCCGTCTTCTATGGGCAGACACCTCGGCTGGGAATGAGAAGTAGCATTGCAATAAAGGAGCTTAGCGGTCTAAGGAGAGAGGGAGGCAAGCGCCACTCCGAAAGGTAGCATGGAAATTAATGAGGCAGCTGAACTATATTTTCAGTCCCTGAATTGGATCTTAATTGCAGCAGCCGGGAGAGAGTTATAGGCCTCTGCAGGGACATTTGGGGGGAAGTGCGCGCCCGATTATACTCCTGGAAAGCCAGAGAGTCGGAGGGTTGTAAAAGTACAAAGTGGTGATTAAGTCCACCTCTGCGGGCAGAGCAGGAAGGTTCAGGGAGGGCTACGGAACTCAGACCACGGCCCACCGGCTCAGGTCAACCACATTATCTGGGTTAGCAATCACAGCCCCTCACCGGGATCCTCAGAAAATGAGATTCTGAGGCTGCCGTGGCACATCTCCAATAAAATTCTCAGCACCCTCTCAAAAGCACTCTTCGTAGAATCTCTGGCTGGTGGCGCAAAGAGCCATGGAAAGGAGGTCAATGCAAAACCTGGAGATGATGGTGGAAGCCTTCGACGTCCACCACGGCGCTACAACTTGTCCTGTAAAATACTGCATCAGGTCTGCTTGGCCGCTAGCAAGGGACCTGACCAACCGAGTGAAAAACCCAATCCTATATCATCACAACCCTGTCTCCCACCCTGAGACTGCCAGCCACTATCAGGCTTTCAAAGGACAGTGCCCTTTACCACGACCACTGTCCCCCAGGGCATTTTCTGGCCACCTAGGGATTTGAATCCAGATCACCCAAGTTCTAATTTGACACTTTATCCAGCGCAGCACAGTGGTTTGGGCTGCTATCTGTAACTAATCATTATTTATGGACAGATATCTTGAAGCAGTTCTGAAGTTTTCGAACAAGAAGACCTGGAGGATGAATCTTTTTAAGAAAAAGGGGGGTGCAACGGATCAGCATCGTGAGTGCTCGGCCCCGTCTCCGAAGGCAAGCCAGAAGTAGCCCCGTTCAGTGCGACATGGGGGGGGGGGGTGAAGAACAGAACAGAAGCAGGTTCTGGTAAAAGGAACAGGAGATTGGCCACAGTATAGGCAACCAATTGATACTGTGAACGGAGGAAAAATGTTGTCCAGCGGTAGAGCCCCTGCTTTGCCTTTAAGAAGGTTCTGTGTTCAAACCCTGACAGTGTCTCCTGGTAAGTCTAAGACAGAATCTTGTTCGGGACCCTGCAAAGCCCCATCCGCCAGTCAGTGTCAACAAATATTGAGCTAGATGGACCAAATATAAAAGAGTCATTAAAGGACAGTTTCCTACATTTTTGCATTCCTAAATGGACATCAGAGCTGTAATGTCCAGTTTTGGCACCATCTCACACAAGCTCTGTCTTGGCTCAAGAAAGAAGAGGATATAGAGGTGCCCCCCCCTCAAAAAAATTAACAGTAAAGTTAGGTTGCTGTAGGTTTTTCGGGCTGTCTGGCCGTGTTCTGGAGGTTTTTCTTCCTAATGTTTTGCCAGTCTCTGTGGTCGGCATCTTCAGAGGACTGGAGTCGGAACTCTGTCTGTGCTCTGGTGCAGTTTGTTTGGATAGTTGAGTATTTATAGCTGTGGGATCAGCTTTTTGTCCTTTTCAGGACAACAACCATTGGATCCTGGCCATGAAAGCCTTTGAGAATACAGTAAATTTAGCCTCTCCAAGAAGGAAGGAAGGAAGGAAGGAAGGAAGGAAGGAAGGAAGGAAGGAAGGAAGGAAGGAAGGAAGGAAGGAAGGAAGGAAGGAAGGAAGGAAGGAAGGAAGGAAGGAAGGAAGGAAGGAAGGAAGGAAGGAAGGAAGGAAGGAAGGAAGGAAGTTAGGAAGTTGAATAAAGCTAGCAGATGGTTGAGTTTGGTGCTGAGAAATTGTTTTCCGAACAGGCCCTGGCTTCCGCACCCTTCGCGCCAACAGTCTGGCTCTGATACGTGGATGACATGTTCGCAATTTGGAACCACCGTGAAGAAAAAATGGAAGAATTTCTAAACCGTCTCAACAGCACCCACCCAAATAAACAATTCATCATGGAAAAAGAAATAGAGGTGCAGGGCATTAGAAGTCATTAGCACAGAAAGGGAGGTTTTGCATTGTATGTAGTTGGTCGGTTGGTTCAAGATGGAGAATTCATTATTCAACTAAGACTTCTGTAACTATTGGACAAACCTGCTAAATATAGTTACTCGCGCAGCTTATTCATTGCCTCTCAATGTTTGCAGCGATGCAGAAAATGATCTGTGCTGGAAGCAGACTTTCCATTGCTGGAAAGCCAGTCCAAAGCACCCTGGCGAGGAACCATGGTGAGCTATCTGCTTTTTCTCTCCCCAGCTCCCATCCAAAAATGGGTCGCTCGGGGTCAGTTCCAGAACGACACTCAGCACGTAATTTGGAGGAGAAAACCATGTTCATGTTTTTGGGAGATTTTTTTTTAAAAAGCAAAAAAAAGCGTGCTGCTTACAGTATATACCGCCCCATAGCGCTTCAAGCACTCTCTGGGAGGTTTACAATTTAATTATACAGGCTACACATTGCCCCCCCCCCAGCGAGCTGGGTACTCATTTTACCGACCTCGGAAGGATGGAAGGCTAAGTCAACCTTGAGCCGCTACCTGGAATTTGAACCCCAGGTCGTGAGCACAGTTTTAGGCTCAGTACAGCGGTTTAACCACTGCGCCACGAGGCTCAGTAAAAGGTTCAAAAAGAAAAAGGTGGTGAAATTATATTGAGGAGGGCCATTAAAACTTGAGGAACTGCAGCCATTTCAGACGCGTTCCCTGCCTCTTGGAGTTTGCCCTTTTGCAAAATCAGTGGCCCTTCCTATCAATAAGTCTTGTTGTCATTCCTGTCCATTACCCAAAAGATGTTACATTTGAGTTTGAGACGGCGCAGGGGGACCGGGGTGGAGGGCGTGATGCCTCTCAGATGTCAAAGGCAGGATAGGTGAGCAGGCAGAGAAGCCGCCAATCAATCAAGCTCTAGCAAAGGAGCCGGGCTTGACCTTTAGATGAAAGGGTCGGCGGCGTGCTCCGAATACCGGTGGCAGAGAACATGTTGCCAAGGTCTTTTTCCTCCCCGAGAAAGAGCTGGAAGCGCCCGGCCCTCTTTGGTTGAATGCTGTAAACATGGCCTGTCACCTCCGCCTGGCTTTGTTAATGCAAATACAATATGCACAGCTGCTCCTGAGATCGAGGGAGCAGACACTTTATGGGGCCATCCTGCCAGGCCTAAAAGAGCAGGGTTTTATTTTTATTTATTTAAAAACATCGTTACCCCATGTGGGACAGGCTCTCCACCTCCCTGAGAGTCAGGGCGAGGTTCCTGACCCGCATTTTGCCTTGGCGTTGGCGGGGCAGGCACAGATGATGCCCTTGAGGCCACAGGTGTAGCGATGGCTGGGGTGGGAATTAAGGAGGGGGGAAGTGAGGCAGGAGAATCAGATTCCAAAAGATCTCCTGTGTGGAAAATGAGTGCAGGGAAATCGCCCCAGAGGGAGACCACAGCTGTGATACAAGGAAATCTGCAAGTGGGACTTGAAGGCCTTAGGAATAGACCTCAACAGATGGGAAACCTTGACATCTGAGCGTTCAGCCTGGAGGCAGGCGGTGCATCACGGCCTCTCCCAATTTGAAGAGACTCTTGTCCAGCAGGCCGAGGCCAAGAGGAAGTCACAAAACCAGGGAGCTGGACAGGGGACAGATTGGATTTGTCTTCAGTGTGGAAGGGATTGTCACTCTCAAATTGGCCTCCTCAGCCACACTAGACGCTGTTCCATGTCCTCCATGCAGAGGACGATACCATAGTCTCTCAAGACTGAAGGATGGAGAGGAGGACCATTGGGCTAAGGCTGTGTACTCAGGAGGCGCTCAAGGCCCAAGAGGTGCCACTGCCACGGCCGGAGGGCTCAAGGGCCGGCTGGGAGACCCTCTGCCTCCAGAATCCTGAGCTAGCGGGAGTTTCCGGTGCCACACCTGAAGCTCAGGCACACCAGGATGAGGCCAGGTGCTGAGAGGCCCGAAGGCTCAGAGGCCAGAGGAAGCAGCGCGGGGTGGGGGCAGTGGCCCCACGGCAGAGACTGCCCGGGCAGCCCCCTCGCAGCCGTCCAGGTGGCCCTCCTCCTTTTCCTCCTCCTGCTCCTGCTGCGATTCCCCCCGGGGAAGCCAGCCGGGTCTGGGCAGAGTCTGCTCTATGCGCCTGAGAGGATTCCCGCACCTACGGGGTGGCTGCCACTGGTGGGGACCATGGAGGAAGGGGCCGCCGCGACCCTCCCCAGGGAGAGCCGCCTGCCTGCGCAGAGCATCCATGTTGCAGCCAGTGCTCTAGGCTGGGCAAGCCTGAGTGGGGCCCTCGAACAGGCCGAGGGGTGGGGGCTCCGCTCCTCCCAGGGGAAGATGGTTCGAGGGCTTTTCCTCTGCCCCAAAAGGCCTTGGGGGTGACCTTCACCGCCCCCCCGGGGACCCGAAAGTTACTAAGCCTGGGGTTCAGGCCCTTGGAGGAGTTCCTCTAGGGAAGACCCTGCTCCTGCAAGCGCTCCTCCTGTCCTGACGAAGGGCGATGCTCAGGCCTGGGGGGGTGCAGGCGAGGAGGATACTCCAAGAAGGCCAGCTGGGCCCTTCCATGGAGGAGGCCGCGTCCTCAGGCAGCGATGGTTGCTCGGAGGCTGGAGCGATGTGTCGGAGGAGAAGTCGGTGCCCCGTACGGCCGGTCTTGTGCTCCTCCAGCTCGCCTGAGGCCCGCGCGGGAGTGTGTGTGCATGCGATAACGGCTTCTTCCCTAACCTGAGGACTGAAGAAAGATCCAGAGGCCCATCCACCAGGCGTTGAGGCGTGGAAGGGAAGTGAGTGTCATTGGATTCTTTGCCTCAGGCCGCTGCGACATCTCTTGGCGTGGCCCCACGCCCTCCGTCCAAGCCCAGCCAGCCGGGGGCCTCGGCGTTCGGGAGGCAGCAAACTCCTGCTCCAGGCTTGGGAGGAATGTGGCATTCTCTCTAAGAAGGAGAGAGTTCAGGACCTCGGAGAGGGGAGAGCGCCAGTCCAGTTCCTCTTGAAACTCGGCACGGACTTGGTGGCCCACAACGCGGGACTCGCCAGGGTCCGCTGAGTGCCTCGGCGAGTCCTTTCCATCTTCTCTCTTCTCCCTGGGGGGAAATGCTTGTGAACTGCCAAGGCACTGCGCGGCTGGAATGGTTTCCAGCCGGTATTTTCAGCTAGTTGGAGAAACACAAACCTCCCCTACATTTATTCCACAAAGGGCGTGGAATAAAGTCTCATCGGTTCCCCGGGATTTGAGGACCCCGTTATTTCCTCTGCTTGATGCCTAGAGGCACGCACGGATGCACACACGCACACAGACTCACACCACACACACCAAAGACCAACTGGGAAGGGGGAGGGAAAATGCAGATTTAACATAACAAAAAGGGCTGAGGCTTCATATGGGCTTCAAACAAATGCCGCATTAAAAGACAACACGCAAAAGCAACACCCCAAACACCTTTGAAGGAATGAGGCACAACCATCCATTAAAGAACCCCACTCACTGAGGGGAAGCTTGCCTGAAGCGAAAGGTCTTGGCTGCTTGGGGACGGACAGCCAAGATGGGGCCAGGCTGCCTCCAGTGGCAGGGAGTTCCAGAGTCTCTGGGAGCAGTGACAAAGGCCCTCTCCTCTATCCCCATCACCTCTGGAGGTGGTGGGACCAAAAGAAAGGATTGATGGTCTTTCTCTCTCTCTTTCTCTCACCTTAAGAGGAGACGGGCTTACCAAATCTCCCCCATTCATATTTCTGCCATGGTTTCCTGCAAATTACCTGGCCTTGTCTGACGATGGGTTCGTTAGCAACGAGCCGTTTCTCCCGTTTGTTTTTATTTGGGTCTAGACAGCTGACCATGCTCGATTTGTGGCTCCTGCCTGTTCTGTGTGGTCCTCCCTGTTCTTTCTCTCCCCTCCTGTTAGCGTGAACGAAGGAAACACCGCGCAAACAAAGCCACCCCGGAGGAATCAATGGTGTGTGCGCATGATCACATCAACACATTTCTTCACTGGGTTTGTTCTCATTCAAGCACCCGGATGCGCTGGAGGGGAAAAGGAGGGGGGGAAAGCCCATTCATGTTTTAACAGCGAGAATGCCAGTTTCAGGGAAGGGCAGAGACCAGTTGAAAGGAGGCTCCTCCTTGCTCTTGGACTGGAAAACTGGATCTGGCCGTGGCTTGCAAAGAGACGTGTAAGGCTTGTCCTTCTGTGTTGCAATCCCACAGGTCTGAAGAGGGCCAGTGTCCTTGGATATCCATCTCTCGTTGATACATTTGCAAGGTTTCCGATGGATTTGGGGGCACAAAAAATTGTATGTCCATTTTTTAAATGTATTTGACTAAACAGGTGCGTGTTTCCGAAAATGTGCATAGTTCAAATGCACATTGGCCGATGCAAAAATGCATGGAAAATATTTTGTACATGTTAGTAAAAAAGGTGTACAAAAGCACTAGGTTGGAACATGCATTGAATGCTGGAGGGAGAAAAGAGAAGCTGGGCCTCTCTCTGTTCTGCTTTTTCTCCTAACAGCGAAGCTCTGAGTGAATTTCTCCCCCCCCCCAATTCTTCCTTCTGTGCTCGGCCTTACATTTCAGATTGCAAGCCTGCAGGCAGTGTGGTGTTCCTCTCTACACCGTCGGTTGCTTGGGGCGCCTTACGTGGCTGAAGGACAGGAGTGTGAACGAGAGACCGTCTCATGTGTGTCCGTACAGGAAGTGCAAAGCATACCAACACATACAAAGATACAGATGTGGACAAGGTAGGCAAAGACCGATCTCTGGGAAGGAAAAAAACAAGTCTCGCAACCCAATATGGAAACTGCCCCGAAGAACGCCAAGGAGAAACTGAGAAACTTAATGAACAACAAGACAAGTTGTTACATCCCTAGTAGAGATGGGCACAAACGGGTTCGTCCCAGTTCATCCCAATGCATAAGGGCGGCAGCTCAGCTGCTACTGCTGCTCCCCTCCCCCACCCCTTCTGACTCAATCCAGCCACTCCCCAGGCCCAACTTGCTTGCCTTTTCCCACCTCAACTGATCTCCCGGTCACGGGCAGGAGCACGGGCTTCTAGGCCCCGCCCTTTTCGCCTGAGTGGCAGATCAGCTGAGAGGGCGGGGCAGAGAAGCCTGAGCTCTTGCCGGGGACTGGGAGATCCATCAAGGAGATGCCGGAAGCGAGCAGGCTGGTCCTGGCGAGGAGCTCGTTAAGCCAGAGGACGCAGGGGAAGGGAAGCAGCAGCCTCTGTGCTGCCACCTTTACAAATGGGGACGAACTGGGACAAACTGGTCAGTGCCCATCTCTAATCCCTAGATTAGGGTCTGTGTAAGATTCAAACCTAATTGGGGGGGGTGAGGTGGGCTCAATAATTGCCCTTATTAGCAGATAGGGTGTCCTCATTAGCCATCTTTTTTTTTTCACTTCAATTGGAGAAAAGTACCAATATAACCAATATGGAAGGACAGATCCTGAAGCTGAGGCTCCAATACTTTGGCCATCTCATGAGAAGAGAAGACTCCCTGGAAAAGACCCTGATGTTGGAAAAGTGTGACGGCAAGAGGAGAAGGGGAACAACAGAGGACGAGATGGTCGGACAGGGTCATCAAAGCGACCAACATGACTTTGACCCAACTCCGGGAGGCCGTGGAAGACAGGAGGGCCTGGCATGCTCTGGTCCATGGGGTCACGAAGAGTCGGACACGACTTAATGACTTAGAAATAACAACCAATATAACTCCTACTTCCAGAACATATCTGAGCATCCTTTTCAGCTCCAACAATAACGCTGTGAACATCCAGCTGGTCTGAGCAGCTACAAACGGTGAAGAAGGAGAGAAGGGGAAGTTCTTCAGAACAGCTCCGGCCACTGGGAAGGGACCTGCCTTCTAGAAGCAGGCCACGATTTGACCTGCAGCTCATTCTGGCGCTGCAGATCACGAAGGTTTGTTCGTCTGAGACCCTGGAAGGGCTAAATTTCTCAGGCATGCCTCAGCTGGAAGCATGGTGACCTTCGTCCTTCTAGCAATATAGATGATGAGCACCGTTTCAGAAACAAAGGAGCGAGCCAACATTTGCAAAATGACTTCAACTGCTTTTTTTTAGAAGAATTCATAGAATCATAGAAAAGTGAAGTTGGAAGGGGCCTACAAAGGCCATCAAGTCTAACCCTCTGCTCAATGCAGGAAAACAAATCAAAGCTTATCTGCCAGATGATTATCCAAGTTTTTCTTGAATACCTCCAGTGTGGGAGACCTCACCAACTCCTGAGGCCACTGGTTCCACTGTCGTACTGCTCTAACAGTTACGACGTTTCTTTGTCCTCAACCTTTCTCTGGGCAATCACATTTAACACTACAGGTGGAAACGACCTCAACAGATGCTTCTTTGTGCAAAGACAGCACAAGCAAAACACACAGAGACACACATGCCCCCTACGCACACTTATGGATTGAACACATCAAGGAGAAAACTAGATTAGATGCACTTAACCAGACACTGCTTGCAGTGTATCTACACGACACGGAAAAATATACTTCTAACACTCTTGCATGGAAACCTAAGCAAAGCCTCCTCCTTCCTCACCCTGGTGACCATCACTTTTATTTGTTCACCACTGTTTCCAAGATGCCTACTGCGAAGGAAGCCAATTAAGCCCTCTCTACACAGTATGGATTCTCTCCAGCCACATGGGGCTGAGAAATCCATCTCTGGCTACCGTTAATCTTCTTTCTTCTTTTAACTTCCGATCCTTTACGAAGACTGCCGGAATAGTGAGTAAAACATGTTCTCCTTTCTTTTCCCTATCTAACGGTGGTCTCCTGAGTGCTGGTCATGACAAGAAAGGCATGCGCTCCCAAAGATCTACGGCAGGTTCTCACTGACACTCACTGCACATCTGCCGTGCAACTAGCCGAATCCAATGGATAAAAACTGCACAAGAATTGAGAGAAGCTGGAGGGCAGGTGAGGTTTATACAGGGGAGCCCTTCCCTGCTGTGAGCTGGCTGGGTAGCTCAGTGGGTTGTATCGCCCAGGGTCCGAAATTCAAATCCCCACAGTGCCTCCCGCGAGAAGATCCAAGCGGTGCAGCCTTGTTCTGTCGGTTGGGCTTAGGGCACAGCCAGAAAAAAATGGATGGGTCAACCACTTCTAGGGCTTTGACACGTGGACAGTCCTCAGAAAGGCCACCATCAGTTGGAACCAACCTGATGACCGGTGGTCCTAGAATGAGCTGGAATTTTTAGCATGTATACATGACTGAAACAGCGATGTCTACCTTGGCTCGGGCACGTCGTGAGAATGGCTGACGGTTGGAGAATTAGTGCAGGGAAATTGCCCCAGAGGGAGACCACAGCTGAGATACAAGGAGATCTGCAAGCGGGATCTGAAGGCCTTAGGAATAGACCTCAACAGATGGGAAACCTTGACATCTGAGCGTTCAGCCTGGAGGTAGGTGGTGCATCATGGCCTCTCCCAATTTGAAGAGACCCTTGTCCAGCAGGCCGAGGCAAAGAGGAAGTCACAAAAGCAGCAAAACCAGGGAGCTGGACAGGGGACAAAGTGTCTTTACTGTGGAAGGAATTGTTACTCTCAAATTGGCCTTCTTAGCCACACTAGACGCTGTTCCAAGTCCTCCATACACAGCAGGATACCATAGTTTCTTGAGACTGAAGGATGCCTAATCTAATGTAGATGACCTGCTGTTTCTCTGCTGGTAACAGCCAGCCTCAGGCCGATCACACTCTGGAAGGATCAGGCCACCTGATGGCTGCCTTTTTGGTCTGGGCTCTCTTACCACACACACACAGCACAGTTCTTGGCCTCCTAAATTGGCCAGAATCGGCTGCTTAAGAAGATTAAGAAAAACACATTTTCCCTGGATCAGTTAATGCACCTTTTGTTCCAAACCTAGTCAATTTCTTCTTTATAACTAGAATCCCTCCTTTTAAAATGTAAGACTTACCTTTGTTATATTCCCTAAGCTCCTTTTCTGTTCGACAATGTGGAAATTTCCTTCACCCATGATAAGCCACCGTAAAATTCTCTACGCTCCCCCCACCCTCCAATAAACACACCTTGGGTAAGGAAGGCGGGAGGCCTCCAAGCTATTAAAAGGAAGAGTCATGAGTGTCCTGTCCCTTGTGGACACATAAATATGTCACAGACAAGAGTTTCTGAAAGGTACCTTGCTCGGCAAGAAGTTCCCACCTTCCCTGAAAACATGGCAATCCTACGACTCGTTTGTCTAGTGAAAACAAAGGGAGGGGGAAAATAGAAAAGGTTGTACACTCCTTGCATAAGACAAACACGAGCGGTGCCTTTATTAGACCACTGAACCCCAACTTTTAACACGCAACACCCAAATTACTTAGAGGCCATCAGTGTAGTTACGCTGAAAAACTGTCTTGGGGTTTTTCCAAGATTTATGCACTCAAACGTGTCTCAATTAGAACAACTCTCATTTCTGAAGTTTTATAACAGATAGCTGTGTTAATCTGTGCCAGCATGCCAGAGGGGGAAAAAAAACAAAACAAAAATAAAAAATAAAGGAGATATAAACATTGTGCCACCTTAAAGAATAAGTGCTATGTTTTTATGTGAGGTATTGTGGGCAGATTCACTTCTTCAGACCATAGCATTTGAAGCATATGAGATGTTTGAGGACCCCCTCAAGTGAGTTTCCATGATCAAGCACGGATTTGAACTCAAGTCTTCTAAGTGTCCAGTCTGACACTCTATCTTTTTACATTTTGCAGTATTTTGTTCTGTCTTTTCCATTTGGTAAATACAGTGGTGCCTCGCTTAACGAGCGCACCATTTAACGACGAATCCACATAGCAATGCATTTTTTGTGATCGCTAATGCGATCGCATTGCGATGTTTTATATGGCAAAACATTGCATTGCAATGATCAGTAAGCGTTTCACTTACCGATCTCTGCATTGCGATGTTTGCGAAACAGCTGATCGGCGGTTCCAAAATGGACGCCGAAAGAAGAAAATGGACGCCCGCTCCATTTTCGCGCCCTGCCCTTGCTTACCGGGCAGCAAAAATGGTGGCCGGATGGAGGACTCCCCGCATAACGGTGAGTTTTTCCCCAGAAACTCTGTTTAATGTGTTCCTATGGGGTTTCCCCCCGCATAGCGACAAATCCAGATAGCGACGTTAATCCTGGAACAGATTAACGTTGCTATGTGGGGCACTACTGTATTTCCAGTGTGCAATGTCAAAATTGGTCACTAGAGGGAACCAGAAAGTACCTCCCTTTTTCTGGTCTTAGCAACATACTGGTTGTAGGCATCCTTCCATCTTCAGAGACGATGGTAACGTGTTCTGAATAGAGGTCTCACGACATGCCTGAGCCAACGCAGACGTTACTGTTTCAGTAATGTATACATGCTAAAAATTCCAGCTCGTTCTAGGACTCCTCTATTTGGAACTTTGTCCTGCCAGGTGATACCAAAAATCCGTCAGAGGCAAGGCATATGGAAGGTGTTCAGCTTCCTCTCCTGCCGGGCACAAAGGGTCCAGGACTCACTTGCAATGCAGGAGTGTGCTCAGGACATGGGCTGTAGAGACCTGGATCTTGATATATTCCATCTTAGCGACAATACATGCAGGAATTGAGTTAATATTCTGCAATGCAACAAATGGGAGTATGATTGCAGCGAAGAGGATGATAATAATAAAATAAACCCACCCAAGGACAAACACTAAAAGTTCACTTCTAGCTTCCTTATGTTAGACTGGAGCACTTCATCGCAGGTAGGACTTTTTTCAGGTTCCTGGCAGTGTAACTGAGTTAACAATGAGTAACTGATTCTTTTCCATTGCCCTGTTCCATAACTGAAGATAAAACCAGGGGCTTCTGCATAAAAAAAGGCAGAGGCACATTATGAGGTCTCGCTAAACTCATGACCATCATCAATTAGGCCACCTCAAAAAGTAATCTGAATGACCCATATGAATCCTCAGATCTTGTCAAAAGTAAGATAGATGATTCCCCATCGTCATCATCACCATCACCATCAATTTCCATGACTAGCACTGGAAGCAGCTCATACCATACCAAGGAACAATGAGTCTCACAAATCAAAGCAAAATAGAATCCAACAGATATATGACACTTACATCAACTGATAAAGATTATTGATAAAAGATCAATAACATCCAAGGCAGCAGAGAACGTAAAGCCAGATACGGATAGATGTCTATCCGAGAGAGAAAGCCAAACAGGGCCCCTCTTAACAGTTCATGTGCAAGATGTATTGGCAGGAAATATCTGTCCTTTGCCTTTGAGAAGAAAAAGCCATCCCCACAAAGCGAGCGCAGCTGGAGAAAGATACAAGCAACCCATCTAAGGCTTCTGACGTGCTCCTTGAAACCAACTGCAGTCATTGGAGGTATGCAAACGGTGCAAAGCAGGCAAATTGGGCGCTTCTGAGAAAACCACACCATCCCATGCAAAAAAAAGGAGGCCCTTTGTAGTAAGGCTTGTCCTGGCCGCTACAATAAGAAGATCAACACCATCCTCGCCATCCTCTTGACACGGAGGAAGACAGAGCAGTGAGATAGTCACCAAAGGAGTGAAGATTTGTACCCTCAACCAGGCTTCCCGACTCACCTGAACTTCTTCCATCTGAATTGAGCATGTGGCACCTACCGTAAGGATGAACCCTCTTTGACTCCCCACCCACACCTGCCTCCTTTTTCACAATGTGGCAGCAAATCATGGTTCTTTATACGGCTCAATTTGATTTCCTATTATAACCCCATTGCAGGAGAAGACAGGAGGGACGGCGTCATTCCCAGGGAACAGAGAGGAAAAATGTTAAAAATCTCGATGGGGAGTCCACCAGTCCATGCAGTTGCAATCTTGAGAATAGACTGTTGCAACACTCTCTACGTGGAGCAGCCCTTGACGGCAGTTCAGACGCTGCAGCAAGTGGAAAATGTAGCTGCCGGGCAGCTACCTGGCACATCACAATCTGACCGTAGACCACCTGTCCCGGCACATCTGCAAGGGCTGCCTGTCTGTTTCCGGGCCACGTTCAAGGTGCTTCTGCAAACCTTGAAAGCCCTCAACGGTTTAGGACCTTGTTTGTACCGGTCTGAGCGCAGCTCCCTCAAAACGTCTACCTGTCCCGCTCGCACCTCATCGACTGGGATGGCGCTACAGGTGGTGACCCCGAGGGAGGCCCGGACATTGGCCCCCTGAAACCAGACCTTCTCTGTGGCGGCCCCACAGCTCTGGAATTCGCTCCCCTCTCAGGTGCAATGAGTCACGTCCCTCCTTGGTCTTAAGAAGGCAGATAAAATCCTGCCTGTTTTCACCAGACTTTTATAGCCTTATTACTCCAGAGTAATCTTGTTTAAATGATTATTTTTTGGGGGGGTTTTCCCGCACTCATGAACTTACCCTGCTTTTGCTGCCTAATATTATTGTACTAAGTATTTATAACTATGTTATAGTTTTTTTTTTCTTTATTAGTTATTTTATTTTCAGACATTGTGTTTCTTGTTTGCTGTTCATGTGAATTTTTCATTGGGTCTGTTGTGTACTTTGTGTTCTTGTGATTTGTTTGCTGCCTAGAATAGTGGCTCCTGCCACTTGTTCGACGTGATAAATAGCTAGCTAGCTAGCTAACTAAGATAGATAGATAGATAGATAGATAGATAGATAGATAGATAGATAGATAGATAGATAGATAGATAGATAGATAGAGAGAGAGAGAGAGAGAGAGAGAGAGAGAGAGAGAGAGAGAGAGAGAGAGAGAGAGAGAGAGAGAGAGACAGACAGACAGACAGACAGACAGACAGACAGACAGATAGATAGATAGATAGATGGACAGAAGGAAGGAAATAAGGAAGGACTGATTATGGATGGAAGGAAGACAGACAGACGGACGGACAGACGGATGGATGGATGGATGGACAGAAGGAAGGAAAGAAGGAAGGAAGGACTGATTATGGATGGAAGGAAGATAGACAGACTGACTGACAGACACCTGAGCTACTACTCCTGCTGAGCAACGGGTAGCTGTAGGAAACAGAAAGACAGATTTTGGCAGGCCGTTTTCAGGGGAAAGTCCTCAAAAGATAACTTTAAAAACATCATTTCCCAAAATTGGGCACCATTTGTGGTTATACTAATGGTAGGAACCTGGCAGTTTTCCTTCTCTGGTTATGCACAACCTTTCCGTAGGAGCTACGCGGATGAGTAGCGAAACGTTTCAGCCTAACGAGAAAGAAGTCCAGTTGCCAGGACTCAGCTTCCAGAGAACCTCACCTGGAGGACTGAGAACCTTCGCAGATATTTTCTGTAGGAAACTTTGCATGACTCAGTGATGGGCTTGGTAGGGGACCCTGCTCACCGCCTCCTACTCCACCAACAAAAGCTGCAGAGGAAACACGAGTTAACCCTTGACGGGGTTTTGGTACTTACAGTAGACGTCCACTCTTATTGACTTGATGGCCGGCGAGCCCAGGCCATTCTCGGCCTTGCAGTAGTAGCGTCCGCCTTGATGCCGCTGGATATTCGCAATCCTCAACGTCTCGTTGAAGACGCTGGAGTCTTGAAACCGGTCAGAGGCACTTCCTGCTGTCTTGGTCCACCTGATCTGAGCAAACACCAAAAAAGACTGTCACTTCTAGCTTGGCCGTTCGTCCCCTTTGCTAATTTTGCTTCTTCCTTGCAGACGTGAAGCTGCAAGGCTTTATTTACACACCTGAACATCCGCTGCACAAATGAGTTTACTCAAAATCAATAAAGAAAAACAATGCAAAACAAGCATTTTGTTTTATTTCTTGCATTTATCATCGTCCGGAATAGTGACTTGGCACTCAAGGGTACAGGACATCAATGCAAGAAATATGTAAAACAAAATAAAGAAAATAAAACATGTAGTAATGCATGCAAACTTATTTTTTTTAAAAAACCTTAGTAAACATAAAACAAAAGCAGCTTAAGCTATACAGTTACAGAAACAGAGCACGCCTCTACTGGGACCACTGAAGATATTTTAAATCATTTATTTTCCACTTACAAAGACCCCTTCGGCTTCAAAACTGCACTGAATTCTGCAGAAGTGTGCAACCGTTCCTTTTTATTAATGCATACTCAATAAAAACTCCCCAAATATCACTAAAAACACTCTTCTTTTTATCAAACTCTTTTTAACCTTGATATCACAAGTTAACTTATTATCAATGGCTATATTCCATACTTCTTTATACCAATCACTTAACTGAAGAATCATGGTTTACTTTCCAGTTCTTTGCTCTCATTAATTCTGCAGCAGTTAGTAAATTTGTTATTAAGTCCCATCTCATTGTCCTCTCTCGAATATTGATAAAACTGCTATTCTAGGATAAAAGTGGTCTTAAACGACCAGATAGGCGGGATATAAATGAGCCTCGTGGCGCAGTGGTTAAAACTGTACTGCAGCTAAAACTGTGCTCACGACCTGGGGATCAAATCCCAGGTAGCCGGCTCAAGGTTGACTCAGCCTTCCATCCTTCCGAGGTCAGTAAAATGAGTACCCAGCTTGCTGGGGGGGCAATGTGTAGCCTGTATAATTAAATTGTAAAACTCCCGGAGAGTGCTTGTAGCGCTATGGGGCGGTATATAAGTCCAATAAAAATAAATAAATAAATAAATAAATAAATAAATAAATAAATAAATAAATAAATAAATAAATAAATAAATAAATAAATAAATAAATAAATAGGCTTGTCTATTCAAGACACAGAAAAAACCAGTTACAAAGGTTGAACGGAAGCTGGAGAAGTTGCAAATCCAGAGACTCATAAAGCCACCTTAGAGCCTCCAGCACCACACCCAAAAATTATGGCTTGGGGAAAAAGAGGTGCACTCGTACAAGAACTTATTCGATAATTCCTTGTGCAAGCTTTAAAAAAAAACCAGGTACAACATTTGTACAATGTGCAAAAGCCTCAACAAGACGCTGGCCCCAGAGCTGATAGACAACTCCACATACTCGAGGCAAAACCATACATTTCAGATGACCTATTATTAGAACAGAGAATCCCTCAACAGATGAAAGCCTCTGAGTGTCATACCTCACAAGGTTTGGAAATTGGAAAGGTTTTGTTTATGATTTCTCAGGGACAAAATATCAGTTGAACAATAATTTGATTTCAGCTGTGAGGATGCATTCTCTGTAACCTGCTGTTTGGCAGTTGATTAAGAGCTGCTACATCCTGCTTTCTGATTTGTGTATTCATATAAGGGACAGAGAAGACTCCTTGGAAAAAACCTTGATGTTAGGAAAGTGCGACGGCAAGAGGAGAAGGGGACAACCGAGGATGAGATGGCTGGACAGTGTCTGCGAAGCAATCAACATGAAATTGACAGAACTCCAGGAGGCAGTGGAAGATAGGAGGGCCTCGCGTGCTCTGGTCCAGGGGGTCACGAAGAGTTGGATATGACTAAACGAATAAGGGACGGATGTTGTACTGTCTGCAGTTTACATTCCTTTTTTTCCTTGTGTTTACCTGTACATTCTTTCCACCCTGATTCCATCCTCGTGTAAATACAGTATATAAATGCATGATTTAATATGTATTTCAAAGACCAAAATCCTGCCGGGAAAAATACCGTACCCCCAACAGCAATAATGCCAGCAGTCCCCCCCCTTTTGCTTAGGCTGTCCCTTGAATGAATTTTGCAACTCAGGTATGGACAGTCACACAGCAGGCAGTTGGTTTGTGAGATTACCACCATGCACGCATTTCTTCCCCAACAGAGCTCTGATCAGAATTTGACTTTCAAAATACGGATTTTTAACGTTTTACGTCCTCCGTTGGCAATGGAGAAAAGGACCCCCGGCCCATGTGCCCGACAACGCCTACAGAGCATCAAACTTCCAGTCTTCCAGAAGCTTCCCCCGTTGCGGACACGGTGCAGAAGGAGCAAAGCCGTGGCTGAATCCTGACCAGTGCTCCACAGGGGTTGGTTCTGAACCGTATCGCCTGCATCGAATCTCCCAGTTGTCAAAAGCATGCCCTGTCCTAACACAAGAGTAGACCTTTGGTCTAGATGGGCGGGATAGAAATCCAATCAATCAATAAATAAGGATGGGGACTTGGTCTAGTTTTGGACTTAAAAGGCACTGTTTCTGCTGCACTGTCACAATTCTGGGCATGAAGGTGGGCTGCTTCACAAGCTCCCAGACCACCCCACACAGAACTCGCCCACTTCTCACTTTTTTTTTTTCTGGGGAAAAGAAAGAGCTTGGGATTTCGGACTTGGTAGCCATGACTCGAACTCAGGCCTTGGGGCCAGAGACTTGAACTCAGACTTGGAACCTGGACCCAAAGACTCTGCCCTCATCTCTGCCTTAACGCATCCCACGGTTAAGCAAACAAACCAGAAACCCAAGAGAACAGGTTTCGGAAACCGAAGGCAAGCGCACCTCCTTTCTTCCGTCAAACGAATGCCCCTTTTCACAGATCCTCTGTGAAGTCTGCCTACGGCGGGCCAGATCCTGAGGAACTTTGCCAACGTTTGAGCAAGAGAGGGATGGCGGCAGGTTGCCAGGGCAGAGGGGTATCCCTGAGCACACTCAAGGACAGCCAAGATGGGTGTTTCCCTAAGGGTGGCCGTGCCGTCAGATATTTAAAAGAAGAGACAGATAGTCCAAGAGGGGAGGGGGCAATGTTTGCTGTCAGCCGCTGAGGCGATTGAAGAGCATTTTCACAGCACCGCCATCTTGAAAAGGAATGGCCACCATCGCACCAACCGATGCGCATCAGGCTCAACGCCGCTCCTGTTGTCATGGAGCTTCTTGGTCTCAAGCGCTGGCACGGTTTGTGGGTGAATCTGTGCCCCAAAACAGTGCAATTTGGGACCAGGAATGGCGGGCATCAGTACAACGGTTTGCCGTGTCTCGGATCCCCAGGGACACATCCTTCCACCCCTGGCGGAGCTCGGATCGCTCGTCAAAGTGGGCCATCTCGGTGAGCCTCTTCCAAACAAGTTCATGAGCCAGCCAGCCAGCCCTTCCCAAAGCTCAGCAGCTGTGCCCTGTCAAGAGAATTCCCCTTCCACCGGAGACGGCCAACCTTAAAACCCAGACGTTCTCACACTGTCTGCATTTTCCTATTTTTAACCTCTCCGCTATGAGCAGCTTCAAATCATCTGGACAAGGAAGGCGCTGCAGGACAAATGCTTCAAAAGATGTCAGATTGATTGTTTTCCTTCCCCCACTCAATACACATACTATCACATCAGGGGAGGAAGAAAAAAAGCCTGTTGAAAGCATTGTAAGGGGACAGAGCTTGAAATAAGGATTAAGAAAACAAGGACAGAGACGCTGCGGAGGCACGGGATTGAAAAAACACACAAAAACTCAGGCAAGTTAAAAAAAAAGCTACATCCCTGGAATTTTTGTGTTATGACTGGTTTAAAGCAAAAGAAAAGTGTATATACAGTGGTGCCTCACTTGACGAATACCTCGTTAGATGAGGAAATCGCTTGACGATTAGTTTTTTGCGATCGCTAAACGATGACTGAACGGTGGTTTTTTTTGCTTGTTGATCGGTTCCTTGCTTCGGGAACCTATTTTTCGCTTAACGATGATCAAAAACAACTGATCGTCAGGTTTCAAAATAGCCGCCTGCTGTGCAAAATGGCTCCCCGCTGTGCTTTAGGACAGATTCCTCGCATTACAGGCACCGGAAAATGGCCGCCCTATGGAGAATCTTCGCTGGATGCTGAGGTATTGCGCCAATTGGAACGCACTGAACCAGTTTTCAATGCATTTCAATGGGCTTTTTCATTTCCCTTGACCAGGATTTTGCTTAACAGCGATTTGAACGGATTATCCTCGTCAAGCGAGGCACCCCTGTACTGCCCCATAGTGCATAATCCACTCTCTGAGTTGTTTCCAATTAAATGACACAGACTACACATTCCCCCCCCTCCACCCTAGCAAGCTGGGCACTTCATTTACCAACCCCAGAAGGAAGGAAGACAGAGTCCACCTTGAGCCGTCTATCTGAGCCCGGGAAGATCCAACTCAGGTTATGAGCTGAGTCTTTGACGGGAACATTCCTGGGTCAATTTTGCGAAACTTCTCCAAATCCTACTCTTATTTTGTGGCTGAAATAACTATGGGCATATTCCATTAGAGGATTCTTGACACAGAAATTTGTGCACATTTTTACACACCTTTAAATGCATTTAACCTCACATGCACATTCTCCTCCATGGACTAAACCACACGCGTGCCTAATTTTATAATGAAGCACATTTTAGCCACCTCCATTCTGAAACCCGCGCCAAGTTCTGGGCCCAGCGTCTTTCTCCATACTCTTTGCAAGTATCTATATTTTTCTGAGGCTTCGTTTGTTATACCCCTCACCCCCACCCAGAAAAAAAAACTCAACAGGTATGAAAAGGCTCCCTGCAGCAAGGCTGTTGAAGCAAACAAAAGCAGAAGATGCATTTTGCACTCAACAGGGCAACGTGGTCCTTCACATTTCATCAGTGATGCTCATCACGAGAGGTCAGGAACTGGGAACAATTTGTTGCTGTTGTTTAGTTATTAAATCGTATCTGACACTTCGTGACCCCACGGACCAGAGCAAGCCAGGCCCTCCTGTCTTCCACGGCCTCCAGGAGTTGGTCGCTTCGGTGACCCTGTCCAACCATCCTCTGCTGTCCCCTTCTCCTCTTGCCTTCACACTTTCCCAAAATCAGGGTCTTTTCCAGGGAGTCTTCTCTTCTCATGAGATGCCCAAAGTATTGGAGCCTCAGCTTCAGGATCTGTCCTTCCAGGGAGCACTCGGGGTTGATTTCCTACAGAACGGATATGTTTGTTCTCCTTGCAGACCAGGGGACTCTCAAGAGCCTCCTCCAGCACCATAATTCAAAGGCATCAATTCTTCGGTGGTCAGCCTTCTTTATGGTCCAGCTCTCACTTCCATACATCACTACAGGAAAAACCATAGCTTTGACTATTCGGACTTTTGTCGGCAAGGTGATGTCTCTTTTTAGGATGCTGTCAAGGTTTGTCATCACTTTCCTCCCAAGAAGCAGGCATCTCTTAATTTCGTGGCTGCTGTCTCCATCTGCAGTGATCATGGAGCCCAAGAAAGTCAAATCTGCCACTGTCTCCAGATCTTCCCCTTCTATTTGCCAGGAGATGATGGGACCAGTGGCCACGATCTTGGTTTTTTTGATGTTCAGCTTCAGACTATTTTTGGTGCTCTCCTCTTTCAACCTCGTTAAGAGGTTCTTTAATTCCTTCTCACTTTCTGGGAACTATTAGGGGTGTAAAAACAACAGCACCCATGACATTGTTCTGCGCTCAGCCATGGAGGCTCCCTGGAGTGATCGACCCACCTTAAGGAAGAGTTTCCAAAGCCCAAGAAGGTGGGTGGGTTGATTTCGTCTCCTGGTGAGAGCAAGACCAGGAGCCTTGTTTTTATTTTGCATCAAGGTCTCGAAATCATTCATGCAATCCCTCAAGAAGCACCTCTTCCCTTGGAGGAACAAACCACACTCCGTCAAGCCCCAAATGCGCAGAAGGCACGGGTCGCCATTAACGAAAGCAGGAAATCAGCCCCAAAAGGGCTTTGAATCTTTAACTGTCCACCCTCAACATCCTCATTGTGTCCAATTTATGTTATTTGCATTAAAGGATTATTGGCATAATTTTGGTACATTCTTGCGAACAAACAAACAAACCCAAAAAACTATGTTCTTGTTTTCCTTCTCGTCTCTTCTAGAGCACACCAGGAAAAGCATGCAGGAATAAGAAGTGCACCTCCTTTGTCAAGATGACTCAGCCCACATTTCTTCTATCCAGAATGACCGTCCGGGTCACGTCTTGAACACACTGCACTAAGTCCTTCTCCTTACAAAATCCAGACGTTTTAAATTCCGCTCTCCACCCACCCCCCAAGTGGGAAAGGCTTCCCGCCTGGCCAGCCATCATGGTCTTCTCCTTAATCGCTCACGCAGTTTACAGGGACCATTTCTCATTCCACGCTGAGGGACCCCTTCTGCCCAAAGAGCCATAAAATGCCACATTTGCGTCTCCAACGTTCGTTCCTGGGAGATGCCAGGTCTCCTTTTGTGCTTCCCCGATCCGCCGGAGCAGGCCACTTAGACTGCATTTCCTTTGCAAGACGCGGAATCCACCCACGCCATACATTTTGCTTCGGAAACCAGGGGATTGTTTGCTAATTCGTGTCGGATTACGCCCCCTCAATAAATGAACAAGCAAAACATTGCAGAGTAAGAGGATGACCTGATGTATCTTTTGATGATTTAAAGAGAAAAAAAGGGGAAAAAAGAAGGATTCACGATCGACCCCTTTTTGGCAAGCCTTTGCCAAGAGGGTGGCGGTGAATTTCTGTGCTGTGGGTAGGTGACTCCACAGGGATCCGTAAATCCCCAACGGAGGCCAGCGGTGCAGCGAGCCTGCCTCTTTTCCCCTGGAACAGAACACACTGGGGGGTGATGAATATGGAACCATGTCATGGGGCTTTATAAACCTCCCTTCTTTTACATGCTCACGGCTGCAAAACACTCAGCCTCTTAAGCCGCTGCCGTGGCTTAAAATGGTCATTTAAGGCTTAAAAGCGAGTTATGAACGGCAAACGAAGGGAAGAAGCCATTTCCACAGTCTGTAACTGTTGTGGTTGCATTAGGGGGACGTGAACCCCCAAATGCATTTTCTGTAGCGTAGAAAGGGAGGAAGAAAGGGAGAGCGGGGAAGGCCGTGGGGCCGGCCAGACCGAGCTGGAGGGTAACCAACTGGCATGTCACCACCCAAAGGGTCCCCAAGCAGCCGTTCTGGCCATCTGCTTAACTTAAGCCCATGGTGTGGCAGCTAGGGAGGAGATTTTGGGGATGGTACCCACCTTCTGGCCTTGGTGGGCTGCACCAACCTGCTCCCGTTTTCGAAAACCAGATTTTTTTTTTCTATCACTCTATAGCCACTCTCTATATCAACAAGGACCAGCAAGGACAAGTCGGAGGAACTGGACACTCCAAAGTCTGGGAGGGAGGACGTACCACAGATTACCATGAAGAGCACCAATGGATGACCGGGGTGGTGTGGGGCTCATGAACTGAGTCCAAGGGGGAGATGGGACAAGGTGCGACCCTGCTTTGAAGCCCCAAGGCCGAGGGCACAGCTGCAGGGGAAAGTCTCCTCATGAGTAAGTGGCCTCCTCTTTCTCCTAGGGAGGGCTCAGAGGCCACACACGGCCGCTTGGTGCGTCTGCTACGGGAAGCTTCCATGCAGTCAACTCACTCCAACTCAGCCTCAGAACACCGCCGGTCCACCCTCATTACTGCTGGGAGACGGGTCACTCTCTTAGCTGGACTCGGGAGGTCATTCAAGCGTTATGCTGCCTCTCTGTAATCTTGGCTGCTTTCTCCGGTGCCCTGTAGCTTC